>NW_010340382.1:2893-16716 GCF_000700745.2 Antrostomus carolinensis
GAATGAGTCCAGAGGAGGCCACGAGGACGATCTGAGGGCTGGAGCAGCTCTGCTATGAGGACAGGCTGAGAGAGTTGGGGCTGTTCAGCCTGGAGAAGAGAAGACTCCGGGGAGATCTTACAGCAGCCTTCCAGTATCTGAAGGGGCTACAAGAAAGCTGGGGAAGGACTTTTCATAAGGGCAGTTAATGACAAAACAAGGGGAAATGGGTTTAAGCTGAAAGAGGGGAGGTTTAGATCAGGTATTACGAAGAAGTTCTTCACTGTGAGGGTGGTCAGACACTGGAACAGGTTGCCCAGAGAAGCTGTGGATGCCCCCTCCCTGGAAGTGTTCAAGGCCAGGTTGGATGAGGCTTTGAGCAACCTGGTCTAGTGGAAGGTGTCCCTGCTGATGGCAGGGGGGTTGGAACTGGATGATCTTTAAGGTCCCTTCCAACCCAGACCATTCTGTGATTCTGTGATCACTTTGTGAATTCTGTAAGCGCTGTTTAGTTTTGGGTAGGACCTCTATAGCATGGTAACGATGTCACTCCTGGAATGGATAACGACCTTCCTTTCTCCAAGCAGAGGCAATTGAACAAAAAGCCGTACTTGGTTAGCAGCGACGTGTTTGGGCTGATGGGCTACAGGAATCTTCTGTGCACAGTCACTGGCAGAAAGGGGCTCTTTTAAGCATGCACCTGGAGACATCTTCTGCTAGGTGGCACATGATCTGAGGGAATTCAAGTCTGTTTTTACCTACCCCAAGGATGTATTGGCAAGAATGAGGCTCTAACATGTATATGGTCACAGCATGAGGGGAATCGGATTCTTTACATCTGAAAATGGAAGAGAAATTTTGCAGTGTTTAGCAGGTCAGAAGCACAAAACTAAATCATTATTTCCTTAGTGTCTATAGCAATTTTATTAAGCTAACAGTCTTTGCTTTCTGAGCTGTATGAAGAAGACAGAGGCTTTCCTCTGACACAGGAAGCAGAGACACAAAACACAAGTTTACTAAAAAAGTTAACTTACTTCAATTTCACAGTCACCTGCCTTGGCTTGTCTGTTAAGTCGCAAACATCTCCATTTCCATAGAAGTGAGACACCATCCTGCCACAAAATTAATTGGAATGAAAAAGTTTGGAAACATTAAACAATTCTTAAGCACACTGCTAACTTGTGTGATACAGTATCTCATCATTCTTCAAATATTTAACTCCAGCATACAAAACAAAGTACTAAAATGCTGTATTTCAGTTACTGAAGAAGCAAATAGTTGTTCACTGTTGGAAGATTTTTCTCTGTGTCATATCCAAAGTGCTGAATTACCTTTTCTCATGTTCGTTCTTGACTGGGGCAGGGAAATCTGTACACCCTGCTCTTGACAGGTTATTGCATCTATTTGTAAAATGAGTATTCATGCACTGCAGAAGTGGGCCCTGGCATTTATTCTTCTCTATGGCAAGTCTGAGATAATTCAGGGACAGAGAACTGGAGTAGTAATCACGGTGACTGCAGCCGTACCTAACGGTCTGGGTGCCATCTTCTCTAAGGTAGTAGGTTCTAGCAGCGTTCTTCCTGGACCATTCAATGTGTTCCTCCTTGCTCCAAGTACCCACAACCACAGAAGTCTTGCCACTTTCCTTATCCTAGAAAAGGAAAAGCTGATCACTGCCTTGTATTATAAAATTAGCAGTGAGGATATTTTAATGACAAGGAGAACATCATTCCTAGAGCAAGGTTGCTTCTGTCAACATAGCATGTTCTTGCATTTCAGACAAACTGTGATTGATCCCCTATTAACAGCCAAGCTGATGGTCTCTTCAGAACAACCACCCAGGCTGTGTGAGCCAATAAAAATGTTTAAATGACCAGAAGAGCATTCCCACAAAAAAACCCACATTGTTTCAGCTTTGATTATCACTGTGCTCTACCTGACATGGTACCTACATTCCCCTGCAGAAACGTAGGCAGCACACAGAGGATTTATTTTTTGAAACCCAAGATGTTCAGCCAAGAAAAGGATGCTGCTTTTTTTTCCTTCCCCTCCCCCCCCTTTTTTTTTTAAATCAGAAACAGATTCTCTACCCATTTTCCCCCCGACACCCACAGCCATCTAGTGGCAGCACATAAATCTAGTTCAGCATACCTCATGATACTGATGAACATATTTGCCATAGCAGAATTCATACTTCCACCAGCCAACACCCTAGGGAGAGGTATAATCTCAGTGTTAAAACAAAACCCCCAAACCAAACACAATGCCCCAAAACAACCACATCCACTTTCCTCCAGACCTTAAGCCACTGGCTATGTAAAACTCTACACCTGTTATTCAGGTGTGTCAATTCAAGGCTTGCATTGACAGAGCATCTCTTATTAGACTAACTGACATAGGCAAGGGAATTCCATCTATTCCATGATGAGTTTAAGCAAAGAGGATCTAATTTTTTATGTAGCCTCTTGGAAGAGCCACACAAGACTAAATTCCTTAAACTATTTGTACACCCCCTATTCATCATTTAAAGAAATATCTTCCTCTTTGAAAGACAGGTAAAATTTCAGCTGCCTATTCTCTGCTGGCTCTTCTCTCAGTAAGTTTTATCAGAATTTTTTTTTTCGTTCTCATTAACAAAATCAGCACTGATCAATTCTCATTATCTACTTTCATTTCAATGTCTGCTCAAATAAATTGAATTTCAACAGAAAGGTTACAGATACTTTTCTGGCATCGGCTTTGGTATACAAGCCTTCCCCATACCAGTGCAGGGAAAGGCAATTATTACATGTATGAGAGTGCAACTATCAGAGTTCATGGAAAAACTAAGCAAATACATAAACCAGTATGTGCCATTAAGGAGTAACTATTTTATTATGCATAGCTTTATTTCTCACCCCATGGAAGCAGTAGGAACCACTAAGAAATTCTTTTATAAGTTGCTCATCGGTCAGTTTGGAGATGTGGGTTGTTCCCACAGTTAACAGTTGATGGCTTCCAACAGCAACAGGCTTGTGAATAGAAGAAAATTTCTCTTCTTTTACTGAATGCATTTCTTCCTGAAATTAAAGTATACACAAAGACACCCAGTTAGATTTTATACATCCTTTGCAAAGTCATATAAACTATATGAAGTTACTTAATATTCAGTGACGTAGGCTGTGGGAAAAAGTATGACAGCATTTTGTCATTGTTTTCACTGTCTTCAGCATGGCTAAAAAAAGAGATCGAAAATCAAAAACTTAACCCAGTTGTAAACTGTGGGCTACACAGGCTACAGAAGTTTTAAATTAGTAGCCCAAACCTAACTTGCTTTGTTTTCCTTCCCAGTAAGGTCAGTTACAGATGACTTCAACAAATTTAAAGACCATTCTCAAAGACTGACATAGTTTTGCAAAGTTGGGTAAGAGAACTTATTCCACAGAACTGAAAGTTGTACGTGTTGCAACATGGAAAATAAATATTTATCTATTTAAAAGTAAACAAATCCTACCTCCTTAACCCTTCTAAAAGGCATCTTCATCATTTCTTGCTGTTTCTCCAGCTGTTCCAGATTATGGGGTTTAAGTGGGGATCCTGGCAGAGACTGGCAAAAGATGTCATTCACAGGGGAAGCCCTGAACCTGTCCAGACACGTTAGCAATACATCAATTGTTATACCTTAAAGACAAGACACACTTTTTTATTGCTTTATTTTATAATATAAAATACTATAAATATATAAAAATATTTGTAATATTTTATGATAAGTTTCTGACTGAGCTGGGCTGAGGTGTGTATTTTTTTCCTTGTACTTGCAGCCTCTCAGCCAAAGCTACATGTTCCTACAGCTGATGTGAGCACGCTTTCTGCCCTGCACAGTCTCTCTCCTGACACTGCCAGACAACTGGCAATGCAAGCAGACTCCTCTTCATCAAAAGCTGCATATTAGAAGGCAAACTGCACTGTATGTGTACCATGAACGCGGTGTCAAGGGTCCACAAAACTCTCTCAGAAGCTAGGAAACAGCAAAGGTTAAACTCGACAGATGAAGTTCCTATATAATTAACATACATTCTTACTTTATCTGACACGTATGGCTTTTCATACTGCATATACACCCTCACTCCTTCATGAGATATGTCTGCAAAAAGCAGCTTATTTCAGGAAGGAAAAAGCAAAGAGAAGAAGCAGAGTTAATACAGTTTTCTCCTTAGTTTATGTAAATGAAGGCCTCATTAAAATACCAAATAAGCCTTAACAGAAACTAGTAAAGAAAAGCAAACATCAAAATGAAAATCATGCTGACAAATGAAGCATTTGTTCAGTTTTCATTGCTCGTCTCATTGAAAAAGTTCCTCTTTAGAGAAAACTTATTTACAAAACAAATATGCAGATACTGCTTCAGAGGCAAAGTGGCTTTTTGTGATGTCCTTCTAGGAAGAGTCTGTAATACACAACTGTAGCTGTATAATAATCATCACTGTAGTTAAAAGCACCTGAAAATGTTTCCTAAATAGCAACTGCGGAGCAGCCTAGTTTTATCTGAATTTTATTTAAACAATATTAAGACTAAAGTTACAGCAGACAAATACTACTTTGCACTGCCTTCTTCCCCGTCCCCAGTTCCCACCAATTTAAAAAAAAGTCAAACTGCACCCAGATAAGAATGACAACTGGAACTAATGGATATGCTTTTGCCAAGTTAATGCAAGTGCATTATTGGGTAAGATGATGGGTGCAGAGGAGAAGTGCCGGCGGCTGCAGTACTGCTCAGTGCTGCTGCAGCAACACACGACAGGAAAAGTGCACTGTGCTTAAAATGAGGTTTGTTTGTCCTTACCTCGGCTGACACCGAGCAGCGTTTCCAGCCTGCTATCTCCACCTGTTTTTATTTACTAAGATGACGTAAGTGGGACAATACAAATCTTTTCTGTTTATTTTAAGTATTTCCTGCTAGTGGGCAGGAAGCCTTCCATGCCTTCCCTTTGGAAGGAGGGAGCAGCTCAAGGTTTTATTCTTATCAAATGACAGAACAATTTGGCTGTGCACTCTCTGTTTTTCTACTGATACAGAGGCTTAAAAGACTCATATAGTAGAGAGATAACAGCGCAGTAGATAAATGCAGCAGATAACATTGTATTACCAAACCCACCTACATGAGAAACTTTATAATCGATACTAAATATTTAACAATAGCATAACTTCTTTACTCCAAATGGAAAGTGATTATAAAATGCACAATTCAAGATTCTGTCCTTTAAACTTTGTTGCTTATTTCCGAACAGCAACTAAATACCCACTTGTTCTGACATCTGTATACATGGGCAAGTCAGAACTCCTGGCCATTATTTCCCCCTTCATTTGTATGTCATATTCACTTTGCAATTCTGTTTACACCCCTTGAAAGGTCAAAAATTTGTGCTATTGAGACTAACAGTATTCCTTAGATGCACAGTATAATTCAGGGAAGAAAAAAACCCAATAAAAACCCCAACACTGGAATTGTGAATTCTTCACATGAAAATGACTTACACAGCTGAAGGTAAGGCAGTAAAGCAGGACAGAGACAGATGGGAGGCTCCTTAAGTTGGGAGTACTGCTAAAATAAGTGTTGAGGTTGTTATTATTATTATTATGGCTGAACACCACACTTTTGTTTCCTGAGATTGGAGAAGTTGAGGTCTATGCACACATATAATGCACAGACACAATCTGCAGTCTTTGAATACCGGGAAGATGATCGCCCAAGACCTTGAAATGATAAACTAAGAGGAGAGAGGGTGTTCTTCATCTGCCTGCAGCCTTAATGCCCTCATTTGTGTACCTCCAGAATGACAGGGCTAGAAACTTACCTGTTGAAAATAAAGTTATACTTCCCATCTGCTTTTTATATGGGATCAATCACTAGAGACTTACAAAACACAAATATTGTGCAACTTATCATGAAAACTTAAGACCTGGCAAAACTGCGCTTGCCAAAGTAAGTACAGACAAGTGTCACAGCTCTGTGCCTGAAACCACAGCTGGATATATGCCTTTATACAAACACGTACATGCATGGAAATGGATGGACATTTGAAGTGATGTCGGCCAAATACTGTACCTGTATTTAGGATGGTTACATAACAGAGGTGTCAGTATAACCACTTCATATTCACAGGTTGTAACTTCGGCTACTGACAGAATCTCATGTTTAGCTTCTGGATGACAGATGTACATCACTGTACTCGATCTGGGCAGGTTTTGTCTCAAGCTACAAGGCGTGCCGTTTCCCATTTCTACAGGGTAGTATGGGGTCATCTGCCCTTCTATGTTTTTTGTAGGTATCTAGGTGAAAGAAAAAAGAAAAGTTAAGAATGACAGCAAAGCTCCTTCGACTATTCTGAAATGAAAAATATTATTACTCTGTGCAGAGCCACCATTACTGGATTGAAACCAGCCCCTGTGTAGTTACTTGGTGTTTCTGCAACATCCAAACATGTTCTGGTTTATTAGCTCCAGCACAGCACTACACAAAGGCACTGAGCCACGTGAGCTCTGACTGCCAAAGCAGCTGGTTTCTCTGCACAGGCTGCCTGATGTTTCAATGCTAAGAAAGCTTGCCAGATGGGTGCAATGTTTTGGAAGAGCACCAAGCTGGCTGTGTTCACCCTGTAGTCTAGGAGAGAGGGAGATGCCAGCAGCTCTGCCAGACTCAACTCAGGTCTGGCCAGGCACGTCACCTTCACTTCAGTGTCAGGCCATGAACAATGTGAAAATGCCCCTGCAAAGTCATCCCGCTACCTGCACTACACCTCTCAGCATACCCAGCCTGGAATGTCCCTTACCCAGAGTATCCCACACCACCTGTCACTGTGGCTAACAAAGATAATGATACATCACAGTAAATCCCACTTTAAGTAAGGTACCTATCTTCAGACTTGTTCCTTCGTGTGTTTCATCCTGCTTCCACTTTAAGAAATTAATTTCCTAAACTGGTACAAGTCCCTCTCCTGGCTCCTGTCTTGGAAGCAGCTAAAGTTCTTGGATACCAAAAGTTCTATTTGTGCAAAAGCTGTGATGGAACCCACAAACCAGACCTTTTTTCTACCTGTTTTGCTAGAGCCAGTAAAGGTTTCCAGCGCACAACAAATAAGGCTCTGTGGTAAAAGGCAGTGGTGCCTTCTGTGGTCAGGACACTAACCCAGGGTCCTGAGACCCTTCTATATCTCACCTACTTTGGTTTTCAAACCATGTTACCCTGTCACAGGCCACTGACCCTCTCCTCCTGAAAACTGTTGCATCATGAATGAAGTGATGAGACATTCATGAGGTTAAAGAATGAACGTGCCAGCAGCTTAACTGCTTGAGCGCTCCATGGCTTACAGTCATTTCTCCACTCTATACTTCAATATTCAAAGGCAGGAAATGAAGATACATCCCATCTGTGTACAAAAGAGCTGACAAAAAGGGTGCCAGTGCCACCCCTTTGTATCTTTCTGAATGAAACAACTGATTTTTTTCTTTAAAAATTGAAAAATTATGCCTGTGCATTACATTGAAGGTAACTATTCAAGAAATCTAAATGGAGATAGCTGTTGTTTCCACACAACTGAAAGGCACCCCAGTAGGACATAAGATAAACCTCGAGTCGCAGCAGGTTTTGGTTACTTTAAGCACCACCCAGCTGTGTTATGTATCCTTTCCTTTTCACAACTACAGATTCCATACAAGTTGCATATCTACATTTTTTATGGACCGAAACGGTGTATGTACATCATAAATACTGTCCAAAAAAAGTCCGCAAAAGCCTTAACTTTCTCTGAAACTTAAAAACAAACAAGAAAAACCCCCACAAAGTTACACTACAAAGAACTTAGTTTTCTTTCATTTCAAAGAGACATAGCTGCCACTGCCATTAGAATGGGCCACATTCTGACTCAGGTGTGCTCCCCCAACTACCTCCAAAATGCTGAACAGGCAGGTATTTTTCCTGAGATCCACTGCAGAACCACCACTGTGTGCTATGTAAATCAGCATTATAAAGAACATGGAGACAAAAATTGCATTTCAGAGAATGATAAAATAAAGGATAACCAGAAATAAGGCAGGTACGTGTGTGTCCACAGGTCAAATCTGCTATTGCTAATCCCAAACTCCAACACGCTTCAGGTACTTCCATTGTTTTGGTCTAAAGTCAGTAACTCAGAATTGAGTTTTGGGGCCTAAACAAATGGAAAAGGGAAGCACAGAGTTTCACAGGACGAGCCAGCAAGTCAGCTAAGAAATCTTTCAGGGATTTTATGCTGCAGGATTTTGTTAAACATTTCTCCCTACCCAAAAAGCACACAAGAGTCATTAAGGGAATTGGGATCTCTGGTGTAGCTGGAAAAATAACTGTCACTAGTCCATAATGTGACTTTGTGGTTATGTGTACTGTCTTCATAGCAGACTATATAATTAATCTCATTTAAGTTTAAGATTAGTGTAACTTTTATGTAAATAAATCAAAGGGCAAGAAATTTGACTAGCTAGACTAAATAAGCTTTCTGAGCTGGGACTGATAATCAAAAGGGAAAAGAGTGCAGCTCAGGCACAGAGTTTAATTTTTTGAGTTTTCATTTTTGTAAGGAACTAATTACATAACCTCATCATATATAAATTGCCTCCACTACTGACGGCAAAAGTTAAAACAGGTTTTTCACTTGCCTCTTTTGCACTCTCTTTTGGATTTTCCTTCTCTTCTTGATCTAGGGAATAATTAAGAAGGAGGTAAGCATAAAGTCTGTGAACTTGAAATAAAATGAAATTATATACAGAGAAGTTTGTATGTTTTGTGGATTTGCTGGTACTTTGTGCATACGCTGCCAAGAGTCAATTTCATGAACTCACAGGTGCAAAAGAGGAAAGAAAAGAAATTAAACAGCGATCTGGGGTCCAGAGCAAATAGAACAAGACATGAGTTAGCATAATCTTAAAACAGTTTTGAGTTGGTAGACAGGCCAAATCCAGCCCTAGCACCACAGGAAAGCCAGTCAGCACAGCAGAACATTTCACTGCTGCTGTTCTTTGAGGGGCAGCTGACTACACTTTTCACAGTGAGTGAAATACAGGCTGGGACAGTAAACAGGCAAGTTCTTCAGCCCACCCACTAGCCAGCCTCAGAGGGTACACTCGTAGGAAAAAGTGAGGCCAAACTGCATGCCATACTAATGATAATGAGAGGAAACATCATTATGGGGCAGGGATGGTAAGTTGTCCCAGGTGTACAGCTATCCTTAGCCTTCCACACCGCGCCAGGAGATAGTCTGGACTCCATTCAGAATTAGGTGAGCAAAAGGCCACTCTGCTTTGCTGTCACCCGTGCAGCCGTTCCAAGTTTACTGTACCACACTTGTGGATTCAGCTTGCAATGCTCTGAGAAACCACCTATGTTATTTTGTTTAAGAGAAGTTGCATGAATTGCTGTATAGGAAGCAGAGAAAGAATACAGCCTGCCACCTAAGCAGAAAGGGCAGAGGGTACTCAGATATGATGACCTGAAGTATCATCACATGTAACTTCAGCATTTAGCCCCACAAAAGAATTGGTAGCTTAAATTAAACATTTTGTTTTCTGTACAGCAGCATCTAGGGAGAGAGAGTGAGGCATCTCTGCACAGGATTAATGACAGCACAAACAAGCACTGTAACTCACTAATAAAGAAATTATAAACAATGCAGTTTCTGAAGCTGTTTTTCTTTTCAGGACTAAGATACCTAACTGAAGGCTGCAGGTGGGAATTCAAAGGAATAGGAGTAATAGTGCTAAATCCCCTCCAAGACTGAGGTGTTCAAGTTAATTGCTTTTAGGAAGAGAAAAATGGTGGTGCCCACCTTTTACATACTAGCCTAGAATTAAAAACCCTCACAGCTAGATTTTGTTTTTTCTATTTTTTCTACCAACTCTGATGAATGAATACTTAGTCTGTGGATTTTTTTTGTGGACTAACATAGTGTCAAAGTTCTCACCCAGGGAAGCAGATTTTGGCAGGTACAACCACAGGATTTCCAGCATCTACAATAATTTATGGGCAAAAAACCTGAAGGACTCAGAAAATTAGTTATGTTAAACTGCAGCGTGAGTTTGGGGCTCAGATACTTAATTTCTGCCAAAGTCCCACTTTAGGCACACCAGTATTTCTGAAGATCTGTGCCAGGATCCCTAAAAGAGAGTCTCAAATAGTTCCAAGGATCAAATCTACCTGCAAAGGCTGTAAGTGTTTGAATTTGCAGGCGACGTTTTATTACAGAATAGCAGAGCCCAAGATGTGCTACACACTCCACTCTCTGCTCACGGTTTGAGAGACACTTCTCCCCACCCAGAAAGAGTGGCAACAGGCTACATGATCAGAGCCTGCTCCAGGAAATATTGTTTCTATTTCTTATACTATGTATTTTCTTCCCCTGACACTAATTAATTACGGCAGATTAATTCCTCTACTCAGTTACACAGCAGGGCAAAACTCACCGGATGGATGCAATGTAAGGTACTGAAAAGTAATTCATTGAAAACAATATATCTTGTGAAAAAAGTAATCTAGAAAATTCTATTCTATTGCACTGGGAATCAGTTTTCTACAGCATATTTCTCAGACAGTAATAGTTAAACCCCAAAGAATTAAATCAGCATCAGCAAAATAGAAGAATCTAAGACAAACCTGGTTCTGATAATGGGTTCTTTATCATCATATTCCCCAGATAGTATTCTTGGATGTTAATTTTCTACAATCAAAAGAAGTTAAAACAAATTTCAGTTACCATTTTCCATACTTTTTGTCAAGTGCACAGGAATTTAAGTCTTCTGGAGGAGTTAAGCACGTACATGCCAGTGGAAAAGGGGGTTGAGACTACTAAATTGTAGGAAGCCTACCTGTCCTGTTTCCTTCTCCTCATGATACTGACGGATGTGTTTTCCGTGGCAGACCTCGTAAGTCCAGTAAGATTCAATCTTAAAAAAAAAAAAAAGGCAAGCTGTTTTGATATGTTACCCTCCCTCTCAAAAAAAAAAAATCCCCCAAAATTTTGGCTTTTGCAGCAGTGAAGCACAGCCCAAGCAGGTGGGCTTGGGCACCCTCAAAAACAACAGCACAGTGAACGGTCTCAGTGTTCCCCAAGCGTTTTGATGACGTTCCAAATAAACACAACAGCCAAAGCTTCCTTACATTAAAACAAATGAAAAAAAATATATAAATAAGATGTAAAGACTAAACTTGCCCCAAAATCACTGGGGCTAAGCTGTAGTGACTCAGCACAGACTGGTTTTGGCAACTGTTTACCAACTGTGCTTGTCCCACTCTTCCTTCCTCCAGGACTCATGTGGGATGTTCTGTAGCTATAATTCTTGGCCACTTGCACACTCTCTGGTTCTCAGTGCCAGCTGGTTTGGTACTGCACTTGTTCATGTGCTGTAAGACACAAGTCTCTGAATTGGGATGACAGCTGAAGAATTTGAAAACTTTCAGAATATCTAGAAGTACTTGTTTTGGTCTTTTAACACTTTCTGAGAAATGCTTTTCATTAGACTGTCACACACTACGGCTTGGCTCCTGGAAACAAATATTTTAAATACGCATTTTTTTAATTGCTACTATAGCAACCCCATTTATTTGAACCCTGAGATGTCCAATTATATAGAATTTTATCAGCAATATTAAGACTCAGCCATGAAGTTGTAGAGAAATTATTTTGGATTGGATTAGACCCTGAAGTCTGGAGACATTTATCCAAAGAGTTGACTACACTAAACCTTGAAAAGACAGGATTGTAAACTTTTGTTTAGCTTTTAAATTATCAACATGAAAGTAACATACTCTGTATGAACAGCTGCTTTGCTTAAAAAGAGGTTCCAGCAATTCTCCTGGAGTAGGACCTTTATAGTCCTTTTCTTCTTCCTAGAATAAAAGGATATTTCATTACATTAAAATAAAAATTAGTTTGGTTAGTTAATATTCATTTGCAATAGTTTTAAAAAAATAATCTCTCATTGAAAATTAAAAGATGCAAAACCTCATTAATCCCTGCCCTGAAGGAACTGTATGATAATTAGAAGAAAAAGATCACTTAGTTTAGTAAGAAGAGGCAAATAAAAGTCACAAATAAAAGCAGTCAAAGCAGAAAGGTTTTGTGGTTTAAAAAATACACACAGGGCAAAAGAGTAGGAGCTCTCAACTTGCTCGTGTCCAGAGTGGCAGCTTAGGATGTGAATAGAAAAACAGCATCAACAACCTTTTAATTTGTTAGTCAATGCTGATGCTGTACTGATGCAGTATAATTGGAACATCAGCACCCAGCTTTTGCATAATTAAAAAAAAAAAAGGGATCTAAAAAGCATATGTAATACTGTGGAAGTTTATTTCTGTGTAATTTTTGCTCTATAAATGTGCATGCTACTGAAAAGATTTCCACTGCACAGTTCTTCAGCAGTAAAGATTTCTCAGCGACACTGCAGCACTCCATACTGTCAGCCACTTAAGGGATGAGGGCCATGTCAGAACAGAGGTCTCTAACACAGGAGGACAGCTTGTCTCTGCAAGCTCTCCTGGTGTGAAAAAATAAACCACTGGAGGAACAAATGATGAGTGATAAACCTCACCAAAGGCCCCCTCAATCTACCTTCTCTTGTACAAACAAATGTATTTATATACTTTTTATTTTTTTTAATTATTAAAACCCCTCATTGCGCATTCAGATTTCCAATTAAGGAACAGATGACAGATAGAGCTTATATTACTGGTGGCAGAAGTTCTACTGGGGTAGTATTTTCAGATACAGCGGTTATAATAGCAGTGTTAACAACCTTTATAGTTGTTTACTGGCCTAGAATTTGACTATATTACTTAAAAGACAAGAATTTCCCAATCAGTGATGGATCTAGCAATAAACAGAACATTATAGCACTTGTTTCTTGCCAAATAAGGACTTCAAGATTGTTAAGACTGGCATCACTTAGTATAGAGCTGGTACATAATACAAAGTGAAGGCATCTACTATAAACTGAAATTGTAAAGCATTCTACAAATTACTTTCCTTTAACAGGAAAAAGAAGGTTTGGGGTTTTTTTTAAGTAACTAAAAAGATACTGTAAAGATTTGTCTACAGTTTGTAATTACAAAGAAAGACTTGACTGAACTTACCTCATTGCCACTTGCTATCAGCGGAAGTAAACATTTATATTTTTCTTTATCCACTGTGGTCATTATAATGTAGTTATCCTCTTTGTACAGGACACCAGTTGTAGGCTAAAAAAAACCCAGTCAACCTATGGATTAGTCAAGTGGTTTTTTTTAATGCTAGTTGTTAGAAATATTCCTGAATTTATAAGTGGTGTAGTTAATTCTTAGAGGAGGTGATGCAGACTATTTCGTTCAGCCTGGAGAAGAGAAGGCTCCGGGGAGATCTTATAGTGGCCTTCTAGTACCTGAAGGGGCTACAAGAAAGCTGGGGAGGGACTTTTCATAAGGGCAGTTAATGACAAAACAAGGGGAAATGGGTTTAAGCTGAAAGAGGGTGGGTTTAGATGAGATATTAGGAAGAAGTTCTTCACTGTGAGGGTGGTCAGACACTGGCACAGGTTGCCCAGAGAAGCTGTGGCTGCTCCTCCCTGGAAGTGTTTAAGGCCAGGCTGGATGAGGCTTTGAGCAACCTGGTCTAGTGGAAGGTGTCCCTGCTGATGGCAGGGGGGTTGGAACTGGATGATCTCTAAGGTCCCTTCCCATCCAAACCATTCTGTGATTCTATGATTCTATTTCCTGAGTCTTAATTATATCACGAGGCCACGATCTGGCATTTAAGCTCGCCAGTATTCGCTTGCCTTCTCCTTTGCTTCGCTCCTTCTATCTCCAG
>NW_010340382.1:16749-16997 GCF_000700745.2 Antrostomus carolinensis
CGCGTCCAGTTCTTAGCAAAGACCTTTATTAACGAAACACGCCCCAACCACTGCATTTTCCAACCGCCCATTCCCACGCTGACTTCCAGGGCAGATTTCCCCCGGATTTTACCAGCTGCCTGACCCAGGCCACGGCCTAAACTCAGCCCCCGGCCCGGTGCGTGGGTACGTGCCGGCCGGTGGTCACCCCGTCCCGGACACGGGGGGTGGTTTGGGCCGGCAGCGGCCCGGTTGTGCCGAGAACACCG
>NW_010340383.1:0-15038 GCF_000700745.2 Antrostomus carolinensis
TGCCAGTAATTGGTAAGTGATCTCTCTCTCTCTCTCCATCCCTATCTCCATCCACGAGCCTTTCACTATATTTTTCTCCCCCTGCCCAGTTGAGGAGGGGGAGTGATAGAGTGGGCTTTAGTGGGCATCTGGCACTCAGCCAGGGTCAACCCACCAGAGCAGCACTATAGGACAAAGGAGGAGTTGCATGAAAATAAATATATTGCTCTAGTGAAGAGGAGGCTGATAGCTACATAGGGTCTCAGGAAAAGTATTTTACTCATCAGAGGAGGGTCCAAGGCAAATATGCAGGTAGAAATGTTGGGAAGTCCTCTAATTAAACTCACATCACAGGCTTTGAGACTGTAAGATGTAATTTCTAGAGCTGGGTGCAAAAGAGATCAAGAAAACCTGATAATGCAGCATTAGTTTTGACCTAAATTGGAATGCAAATAAGAAATGTTTTCCCCTCGAGATTTTGTTCTAGGAATGCTAAAATTTTACATTAAAACAAAGCAGCCTGACATTCCTGAAAAGGAAACACATTTTGTTGTAACTTCTTATGAAACTGCAGTAACACAGACCAAGTTCTGGTTTTAGATAAGCTCATGCAATCCATCTTAAAGTCAGTTTGTTGTGATACATAACAGAACTTGGCTCTGCAACAAATCAGCATTGCTGTGCTGTATAATAGCCATGTGAATAACTTCAGGACCAAGTCATATTATCTGAAAAATAGTTCTTGATTTTAAAAATGCTTTGATTAGAGTAATTTTTCACATACAGCTTTTCCAGTATTGTGCATTCCCTCTTGGATGTTGCTTTTGAGCAACCTGATGCTCACTATCATGCAGAATTTTCTGGTCAGGCACATTTTAAATAGCACTACAAGAGTCACAAATAATACACTGAGTTATGTCAGGGAAAGGAAGATACTAAGACAGAATGGAGGTTGGCACTCTAATTTATATCATATAACACACTGCAATCAACAGTTGCAGTTTATTGTAGAAGTGTTGTGGAATGAAACATTTTGAGTCACTTGAAACAATATTGAACTTTACTTAAGTATATTCTGCATTGACTTCAACAAAAATAATATTTCATTTAAATGATTCCAATTGTAAACTGAAATTTTTCCTAGTGGAAAATTTTAATGCTGCAAAAGTTGCTTTTATATCAGGAAATGAGCTAACTGGTCAATGCCCAAAAGACTTCACAATTGACTGTTCTTGTTAGCAGTATGGGGCTCATACTGCAGAAAATACGCCCTCTTGTCTTTGATCTTATTTGGGTTTCATCAGAAAGAAGGAAACACATGATCAAAACTAGTCTGAACTGTAATTAAGCTTCGTCCTCCTGTTGACCCAGTTATCAAAAGCTACTTCCCCAGGTGAACTGGAAAAATCAAAATGAGGTTGTTATGACACAAATGATGCAGCTGGGCTCAGAAACTAGTATGTAGTAACTATGCTGCTCTAATGGGCCAAAAAAAATGATGGTGCTTGATGAAAAACATGTACCAGCAATACCAGAAAGAGTCATAATTAATTACTTTTAACTAGAACCTTAGATTTTTAGGTGTGGCTTTAATTTTTTTTCTGGAGAGTAAATAAACAAAGAGCTCGTTAATTTTGGCTCCCATCTGAGGAACCTATGCAATTATCTAAGCTTTTGTAGCAAGCCTTGCATTACCTGGCAAGGCATTGAAGTCCTTGAGGAAAGCCATCTGGTAGCAGAAGACAGGGAATTTTTAAAAAGGATTTCTTTGATGATCCATTTCTGGAGAGAGTAAGAAGGTGGAGATCTCGCCTGGAATCAGGTAGAGCAAAGCAGAAGGTGGCTGCCTGGAAGGGTGGGGACTGGAGGGGTGGAATGTTGAAAAAAGCTGAGGAAAGGAACTGCATGCAGGTCTTGCTTCTTTTCCCTTAGCTTTGTATAATTTCTTGATCAGTCTCTAGAGTAAAGCTGGTGTTCAGATACTCCTCTGAAGGCTCTGCGAGTAACTTGCTCTATCACATCTCCCATGAAAAGAAAAACCAGACGCAGCTTAGGTTCATAGGCTGGGGTACTCTCAGGCAGTGCAGGAGCTGCAGGTAAGATATGAATCAGCCAGTACTTGTTTTCTAGGTTAGATAGCTGAACTACATCAAGTTGTTGACTACAGAGCATTTATTGGGCACAGAAACTAAGAGCCCTGGATGTGAAGGACACAATGCTGAGGAACAGACAGCCCAGTTTGCCCAAGATACAGGAAAATCAAATTTTGGGGTCAGCATTATAGCTTCTGCAGATAAAGCTTGTCCAGGGCTTTACCAGTTGGATTAAAGTTTATTCATCCTGGTGAGAAACTGTATTGGGTTTGCATGGCCAGGTTTTGGTAGCAGAGGGGCTACAGGGGTGGTTTCTGTGAGAAGCTGCCAGCAGCTTCCCCCATGTCCGACAAAGCCAATGCCAGCTGGCTCCAAGATGGACCTGCCACTGGCCATTTCAGTTGAAGTATCCTGAAAGAAACCAAATAAAATATCTACTGTCTACTCCTATATTTTAGATTCTGAAAGGATTTAAAAAAATACGAACATTAAGTGGAAGCAAAACTTTCCTTTTCATCCAGGCCAACTAAGTGGCAATTGCATTGTATCAAGATACTACTTAGATCTTCATACATAGTACTATGATTTAAGTTTCAGTAATATGCGTAATAACAAAAATGATAAATAATCACCCTCTTTAAAGAACAACTTTCTAAAGTTGCAAGGCTCAGTGAAGATATAAAGAATCTCTAGTGTGTACCTGAATAAACTGAAATAATTTTTAGATTGAAATAATTAATCTTAGGTGTCCTGTGAATGGAGATTAATATTAAAATCTTTCCTAGGCATGTGTTATTTGAAGAATATTTTCTCTAAATCTGTTATAAGAGACTTGAGGTAAAAGAGTTTATTATTTTTGCTGAGGAAATACGTTGTTCTTCTAGTAATACTAATTTTTTATAGTATCTGTCTGTCAAGATGGTCCTAGTAATTATCATTCCTTATCATAATGGAAATCAGATCTCACATTGATCAATTTCCTAATAAATCTTTGACATTGGCTGGGATGTGAGGTGGAAGGTAAGCAAGTTAACACTGATGCATAAGGTAGTACTTTGATTTAAGTCTGTCTTAAATTCCTTAGCACCACCTTTACAAACAATGTGAAAAATATGATTGGGTGTACATGGGAGCTCCAGTCTTTAATTCACCTTATAGTTTCTGTGCATTTCCTCAGTTCACATAATTTATGTAGCAAATTCTGAGTTCAGTCAGTTTTGGAAAAAAAAAATTCTAATTTTTCCTCCTACCCCTGGTTAGAGAGAGAAATGAGAGATGTGATATTGTCATCATTTTGCCGTATTGACTCCTCACAAAATGTAATCCTCCACAGAAAGTCCTAGTCTTGCTGCAAACAATGGAATGACTTAAGATTTCATTGAGTGCTGATTTCAACCTCACAGAGGAGATCTGCTTCCTTGTGGGTTTTGTTATTGTTTTTTTTAATTTTATTTTCTCATTTTTACAGATTTCTATTGTTCACGTCTCCACTCCTCCAACTTGAAGATTTTGAACTTTTTTTATTATTCAAGATATGTAGATTTTCTTTAAGGGAATAGTAGTGTTGCTTCTGCATGTTTGATGGTCTCATTGAAACGATCAACATAAATTATTCTAATATGATTTCCCATTTCTGACTATATAGCATTTGTAGACAGTCATTCTGACCAAATAGCAGACAAACAGCTGTACTATATCAGAACAAAGGTCCATATACCCTATCTGATATACTATATCTCTACTATAACCATAGTACATAGTAAAGAAAAAGCCATAAAACCAGGACAATCTTAGATTCATATTTTTTCCAAGATATGCCCCAGTTTCCAGCAATTTCTGATGTGGAGACTTTTTGATCTACAGATTGTATCTACATCATCTTGTCCAGCTGCCCTTGACAGACCTTTCTTCTATGAACCCATCTAGTAGCTTTTGGAATTTATTTATCCTTTGGACATCCAAACAAAACAGGATGTTATGTCCTGCAATGCAATTAGGCACTTCATGTGAAAGTGCTTTCTTTCATTTGTCTTTGACCTGCTGCCTGATGATTTCATTTAGTGCCCCATAGTTCTTGTCTCATGAAAAATAATGACTAATCATTCCCTCGCCACCTGCTCCACATGATTTATGTTTTTCTAGACCTCTGTCATGTCCTCAGTATTCTCTTTTCCAAGCTGAGGAAACCAAACCTCTTCACTTTCTTCTACAGCAGAAATTGTTTCCCCTTTCTGACCAATCTGACCCTCCTTATCCGTATACTTTCTGGTTGTTAAAATCTCATTTTTGAAGTGACCAGAGTTTCACACAAGATTAGGTACACCATAGCTTTATGGAGTATCAAATGATAGTTTCTGTTCCCTTCCTGGTCTTTTTGATGGTCAAGAGTTAGAAGCTTCATCTTCCAAAGAACTCTGTCAATGACATAGGAGAATACTTTACTTGGTGATAAAAGCTGACATAAGAACTCGCTATTGGGAACACAGAATTAGGGTCACTCTTCACTGTGCGCACTGCGTTGCATTCATCAGTGCTTCATTTCTTCTGCCACTTTGTTAGCCATGTGGTTCTGGGAGATCTCTCTGTAACTCCTGGCCAACAAGTTTAGTTCTGTCACTCTGAAGCACTAGCCCTTCTGGAAAAAACAAAAACCCAAGCTCAAAAATGGTAGAGGTTTTATGCTGCATCTCACAGAAGTAGTTTTTTTCCCTTGCAATTGCTTCCAGTTGTTAAGCAGCCTAGAGTAAAAGAAACAAAAACAAATACAATAATTTTTTTTCAACTTATTTTGCCTACCAAATCGTCAGGCAAACCATTTCCTTCAGTTATAAACTGAAGGAAAAGGCTACAGGTAGGTTCCCTGACTGTGGAGTCTCCATGAGTAAAATTTTGAAGAACAAGCTAGAAGACAGCTGTAAGGAATGGCAGAATGACTGCTGTCATGGGGAGGAGATGGACGAGGGATTTCCTCTGATGCTGTGACTAGAATAACCTTAGACATGGGATCGATGCATTCACAATGAGTCCTTGCTGTCTTTGGCACATTTCATTATACTGAGTGAAAAATAATTGGTTTCCTTGGTAAATACTTCTTTTATATATTTTTTAAGGATGGGGATACATCACATGTATATTTTATCAGTGTCCTGTCAGTACATAGCAGCTGAACCCAGCAGTCATGACAGTTTTATTTAGATTAGAGTTTATATATAGAAATGCTGTGAATTTTCACTTTATTAACAGCTTTGCAGGAGACAGGCTTGTCTTTTATTTTATGCAGCATAAATATGAAACTAAATTATCTGAAGAAGTGTAGCTTTTGCAGGACAACTTTGTACTGTCAATGGTATGGTGGCAGGAGAAGCCTGAGGAAAGCAGGGAGTATAAAGGTGAATGGAGAGAGGACAAAAAGAAGAGGAATATGCAGAACAGAGTGCTACATATTGTCAAAGGAAAACAAAGATGTTCAAAGACCAAACAAGCAGATTTTTTATCTCCTAGGGAACCAAGTGAAGTTGCTTGGGAACTATTGACATACAAACCCACGATGAAGAACAGAGAGCAGAAATGTAAAGCATTGGTGCCCATGGCAAATAATTCTTGCAGTAGGCGTGAGCTGTCCCCATCCACTGCTGCCTGTTGTTCAGATGGCTGCAAATGATGTGGTGGGAAGTGCAAGAAACACCTCTGGAATTTATCACAGAAATCTACATTCATCATTTGACCAAACACTCACCCTGGGCATTGTACAGTTCTGCTGTCCCTGTATGTCAGCATGGAGCTGCTTCAGTGGTTAAGATGATGAGATGTCCTGTGGTCTGTGGAACAGGTAAATGTGATCTTTCACATGTATCAACAGGTCTGCAACATTCAGCATGAAGTATTGTTTAGAGAAGTACTGGTTTATTTCAGACATCATTCTGAACTGAAGGACTACACACCATAATACAGAACCATTCAGTGAAAACATCAGACCTGTGTGATGTGGAAAAAATTAAACGAGATGGCAGAGACCTTTATCTTTAAGGCTTTTTGAAAATTCACACTGCCAGTCAGTACCTCATGCTCCAAAGATTTAAGTATTTGGTTGTGTAGAGGTTAACTGCAGTCAGAGGAAGCAGTTTAGCCAGGCCAAACTAATCCTGAACTGGGACAGCTTGTCAGGTTCAGCAAAGGTGTTTGGGGAGCAGTGCCTGGGGCAGTGCCTGCACCCAGAGTCCCAGCATCCCAACCCTCCCTGCTCCCTGAGCCAGCCTGGCAGCTTCTGCTGCTGGGCACTGAATGGGGTCAGGAAAGTGATCTGCCATGAAATTTGCATCACCTGCAATATTTTTTGCTTTTCTCTCTAAGCAGATCACTGGTTACAAAGAAAACCGTGAGTCTCAGAGCAGCTAATGTAACCTCTACCTACATTTATTGCATCTGATCATTACAACCACAGCTGATTAATAGCGATAGTTTAAAAGAAACTTTGCTTAATAGTGAGATTTCTTTCTGCCTCAGCCTGCCAATGGCCTTCCTGTATATAATCTCTTTTTTTAACATCAAGTTTCGTCTACCAGGCTGGCTATAATAGCCCTCACTTCCATTTTTTTAGTGCTTAGTCACCTAAGTAAGTTTTCTCATGATATTTTTATTCAAGCTTCTCTATCAATAGAGTCAGTAGAATGTGTAGCGCATGAAGCCCCAGACTGAAGAGAGAGCCGCACACTGGGGCAGGCGGCTGGCTTGTCATCTCCAGCAGCAACTTTCCTGACATCTGTTTCCTGTGAGCATGGGAGCAGAATGTACCATTGGCCATGTTTCCTGAAGGGCCAGGAAGGGAGGACCCATATCACTCTCCAGTCATATCCCCAGACACTGCTGACAAGGATCAGGTGGCACGTTGCCATCCCTGAAGGTTGTGTTGGGTGGATGAATTCCTACCACCCTCAGTTCTGTCTCTGATCCACTAACAATTCCCTTCTCAGCTAGTCATTGAAGTCTCATACATTTCCCAAACATTTTCTGATTTTCTTTTTATTTTTTTTCTTACTGTCACATTGCCAAAGTCATCCTTCCATTCCTCCTTCTCTCTATTTTTCTAGTTCCCATCTGTCACAGGTGGAAAAGAAACACCAATGCGATACTGCCAAGCTCAACTTAGTTCACCAAGCAATGGATGGGCTGTATCAGAAAAAGCTACACACACAAAACTAATTGAGGCCTTCCCTGTGCGCAGGGAGGTGGCACAGTCAAGCCCAAGGGAACGTGATACTTGCTCTGTCCAACCTGTCTCCATGTCAGGCTCTGGGCAGCAGCTCAGCACCAACATATGATGGTTCCACCTTAAGCAATCTGCGTCCATGAGGTGTAGGACATCTTCAGTGCAATACCTCCCCCCAGTCTCTATTATTCCCTAGTGCTGAGGGACTTACAGTCAGATGTTGACACAGGCCACCAGCCAAATCTGTCTACAACGATCCCACTTTCTCAACAGTTTCAGATATTTTTCTCCAGTGCTTGTTGATCCACAAACTTTGGCCATCCCAAAGCTTCTCACACTCAGTCATTTGCATTATCCTATCAACCACAGCTCATTATGCTCAGTAACTCAACCTTTGATCAAGGCAAAGTCATGATACCTATAATATTGTTATTTATAAACAAGTATATTAATAAATGTGTGCCTGTGGGTGTTTAAGTCTTGTTTTGTATTTACTTAACACCAGATCTCAACTTCTTGCTGTAAAAGACAATGAAAAAAAATATTCTGCTCGCCCTTTTCTGTTTATAACCTTGAAGCATATGTATGAGTATGTGCCTGTTCCAGCTTTCCATGGATTGGAGTCAGAGGACGCAGCTAATGGGCATATAGGTCAGCCAAGAGATGTCACCCCTGACCATTCCTACGAGGCATCCCTTGTTCAAAACAAGTCCCTCATCCTACTAATTCATTTTCAAAACATGTTTCTACTCTGACAGATCCCTTGCAGAGAGAATCTGTGACAAGCTTGCAAATCAGCCTTGCCTTCTGCATCTAACATCAGTAAATCGCCAAATCTCTTAAAATGTAGCACTGACAATTTCTCACAATATTTTGAAGAAAGAAGGCTCTTAAAGAAAAGTAGGGAGGAGAGGAGGGTTAGTATTTGGTTTTCTCCTTTAAGTTGGGTACTTGTTTTGGCTTCTCCATGGTGGTGAATTTTCTTATTGAAGGATGTTTCCTATTTATTCAGCTGCCTGTCAACAACAGCTTTGAGTGACCGGCAGCAGCCATCAGAGCAGCTGGATGTTTGGCAGAAGCAGGAGGATGATCAGGTGCCCACATTTATTTTCCCATGGTTGTACTGAATGCTCCAAAGTACCAGCTTTCTTTTGGATAAGGTTATGTCTATATCTGTGTTTGCAGAGATTGTTCCATTCATGCCATACAGATAAATGTGATGCTAATAGCTGCCTGAGTTTTCAGACAGCCTGAAAACCAGAAAGATTAATGAACTTATTCATCTTAAAAGGAATAATAAATGGAATTGATCAGGCATCAATGTTAAATAATATCAAGATATATTACCTCTTTGTTCATCAAAGCAGGCAAGAACGAGAGGTGTAATCAGAGATGTCAATAGCAGAACTGAGATGTTCTGCAGGACTGTACAGTCTGACACCACAGCTATAGTATGATCTTTGTGTGGACTTTGCTTGTAACTAGGTTTTCAGAAGATATTATCACTCACGTGTATTCAGTGTGGGACACCAGGGAGCAGTTACTTTGCATGTTGTCCTATATAGCTGAGTTATTTAGGCTTTTCACAAGCCTATTTTTGGACTTAACAAGAGCTGAGCAGAAATACAGCTTCCTGTCTTGTCATGTCCCCTTCCACGAGCAGAATTACTCTCTCTTCCACCTTCTGTATATTCCACATTCCCATTTGCCATTCACAGACTGCCTTTGAAGCTTTTCTATGTAGTATCTCCAGGAACTCATGGGGGAAGCAGTAGCAGATGTGTTCCTTGCATCAAAAGGAATTACCATCTGTTATTTCTCTTCCCAATTTTGTGCCATGCTGGCAAGAATTTGCTTGTTTCTCCTATTCTCCCTTGATCCTTTGCTGCCCAGTTGGGCAAACAAAGGTAGGCAAATAGCAGCATCCCTCTTGCCTTTTCCCCTGGTTATACCAGGAACTCCTGTAAGCAATGGTAACATTCAGCACCCAAAGGTGGTTATACCCCAACTTCACAGACTCCATCTGCTGTACTTTCAGAAACCCCTAACTATCTAAGAAGGAATGAAAAACCTTTGGGAGACAACCTCACAGAAACTCACAATTAATTTTAACCCTCCCAAATGGTGGTACATATCAGGAAAGACTCTGGCACTGTGGGATTGGTTAACTCTACACTTACACCATATTATTGTTTCCCAGATAGCTATTGTTAAAATACAACATGATACCCTTCTACATATCCTCATTGGCAAGACTTTCTTTTGAAAGAAAAATGCTTCACCCAAAAACCTTACTGTATTTCCCACCAGGAGAGCTCTGGGAATTCAGTCATGTTTTCTGGTCTGTAAGGTCAAGGTTGGCAACCACTGCATTCACATTATGTCTTGTTAATTTGCACGTTTAGTTACAGTCCATCTTTCCTGGACCTCAAAAGTTCATTCAATAATCTGTTGGGGGATTTTGGGTTTTTTTAAAAACAAAGCTCCTGGTTGTAAGGAAAAGCTGGAACCAGATACCATCCAGTTTTGACCCAGCTCAGAAAGCATAAGGCAAATGAAAAGACCCCAAAATATTGTGGCAAAACAAACCACAAAGAAAATACCCTTAGGATTTTTTATGGGTTTCAATTTTTTTTTTTAAGGGTCAGATTTGACAATACAGAATTCACATGAAATAATTTCATATAGTTCTTGTTTCAGCTATTCCAATCCTTATCTGTATGTTGAATCCTTGCCTGTGTGTCTGTGTGATTATTATAAGAAGTAGCATTTATAGTATAAATGCAATTATTGAAAAATAAGTTCTAGAGAGGTTTTTAAGTAGTTTATGTTGTGATAGCCTGCTATATGATAGACCAATAATTTAATCCAAGACGTACAAAGTGTGAATGGGAAAATTCACACTGAAATCAATCTCCAGTTCAAGATCTTAATCTCCTAATTGTGCTTTGACTCCTCTCTTACCTGAGGAAAATAATTTTACCTTCTTTGTAATTCTTTATTTTAGTGTTTTGAATACACACCACCTGTTCTGTATTATGTATTTTGACAAAAATTTAGTAAAACCCAAGTTTATAGGGTAGTGTCATAAATCTGGCACCTTTCCCTAATGCCATACGCACTTAATAGAACTGTGATGCATTTTTCTGTGTTGTGTGTTCTGCATTCATTGTAATTTAGTAGCTGCATTTGAGAGGCTACAAGCAACCTATTCCTGAGTGCTGAAATATTAGCTTATAGCTCTTTAAAAAAACCCCCGACCCTAAATTGTGTGCCTTTTTTAGTATCTGAATCAAATTTTCCTAAGATTATCAACACAGTATTATAATTAAATTCCACATAAAAAATTCAGTTTCTCTTTCAGCCATCACTATCTGTAAATGTTTGTAGTCATTGATGCATGATAAGGAATGTAAGGCAAATGCTAACTTTGGCCAAAATAAGTGGTTTTTAAAGCTATGTTTAATAACTGCATTGCAGATCCTAGGCTTTCCATTTCAAGACAAGGCACATTGTTCAATACAAGTTTGTTCCTCTCCCACACTAATCACTTCTCAGGACAAAAATCAGTTAAAATGGGACCATAAATGCAGTTTGATTCTTATTTCATAGTCTGCTCCCATTTCAAACAGGGAATCTACCTATGAATTTGATTTTGCCAGCTGCTTTTGCCCATGCTGCGGTGGTAGGAGAAAGCTCAGGAACTGGGAAGCTCTGCACATCCACTTGCTCCAAAGACATTTGTAGGGACTTGACATAATAAAAAGGAGAATGGAGGAATAATATATAGTGTCATTTCACTTCCCAGAAAGACACTAAAGATGATTGAGCAATTTATTTGAGAGAGTCTTGGGGGAAAAAAAAAAAAAAAAGAAAAGAAAAAGGATTTAATAAGCACCAGGACAGAACTGCCAAGAAAAGAGGGCATCGAACCTGTCCCTTTCTGCTCTAAGGACAGCAGCTGGACAGGTGGGTAGGTGGCAGTGGGAGGTTTGGGTCACTGCTGCTGGAACAAAAAGCCACTGTTGTGTGGAGGGAATGGGTGCTCTGGACAGCAAAGCCCCTCATTAATTAATCTCCACAGGTACTTACCTGTCTCAGGGGTGTCTTGAGGCAGTGTGACAGCTTTACCCTGGGTGCTCCGGAGCACCTGACAATAGGCTTAAAAAAACAAAAAAACCCCAACCTTTGTAGATCCTTTAAAGGTAGTTCACAGAGAACTCACGTAAGGACACTACTGTTTGAAAGACTTTCTTCTGAATACTGACACTCATTTTAATCAGCATAACACCATTACTTTTCATTATATGCATTATTGTTTATTAGCTCCTGTGTTTAGTGTCTCTTAACATTCTCTATAAACTAATTTCTTAAAACCTATTACCATTTCTGTTGCACTAGGATCTTGAAATATCTTTTAAAATTTCATTTTCTTCTCACGGCCTCCCTTTTATCTCTAGGCTGGTCATTCATTACAAATATGATGCTTATATTCAGCACTTGAGAAAGATGAAGCGTTGGCAGTATAACAGCCACCTGTTTATTTCCAAACCAGACCCAGCACAGTTACCGTGCTGTCTTCCCTCACTGCTTTTCCCCTCTTTTCAACTTTCAGGAAATCAGTTCCATTTCTACTAATGACAACAGATTGGTCCTTATACTTTTTTGGTTTTCCTTTGGCCACTCTCTGAGCCTGCCAAACCCTACTAATTAGAGAGTCGCTAGATTTTGGTTCTGGACCTCTGAGATGCTCCATACAAATGGACTCAAAGCAACTTCTGTGTATGCTGTAGGTGCCATGATTCAGCCATCTGCAATATATAGTACAGGGTGGCTTTTATAGCTGCGTTTCCAATAAGATGTAGAACCAGTAGTTCATTTCATAGAGGTCATTAAATGGTTTGAAATTTGGATAATATTCTCTGGAGCAAGATTTGAACTGTATTATTTAGGTCATTAAATGCTTCTTAAATGGTTTGAAATTTGGATTCTCTGGAGCAAGATTTGAACTGTATTATTTTGCATGTCCTTAAATATCTGATTGTCTCAAAAAATGTCTAATCAGAACAGCATTTTTTGGTACTGGAACCTACTATCCTTATTTTAAGCATCTACCAGTGTGATATGCCAGGAATTCAAAGGGCAAGTTCTGGCCATGAAATGGATGCAATTATAAGGAGGTTCATTTTATGAGTGTATGTTGAATGTCACTAAATGACTAAAGACTGGTTTGAAATATTCATGTGAAAGGGATGCAGCAGGGCAAAATGAAGGGGAAATAACAATGCAGGGTGATGTGCCAGCCTTTAACCAAATCAGGGCATGTTTTTTGAGCTGAGGAGGTAGAAAATGTAAGAGCATTGTAGCAGGACTTAAACCAACATGAGGTGATGCATATCTGGGTAGTGAAATTCTTTAAAATGCTGATATGATTGTTTGGGGCTATCTGCACTGCTAAGTATGCTCCTAAAGGTACCAGGTCTGTGACTGAGACCAGCACTTTGCTGGCACCACTGTGCAGTCACTTGAATCCATAGATTATTAGAGGAACTCTAGAAAGCAAGAAATCTCCATCGAAGGAGGCCATGTTGTTTCAGATATAAGATCCTCACTAGGGAATGACCACCTTTAAGTCATGCTGCAACACTTCCTTCTTTCAATTATGTCTTTCTCCATTTCCCCTGAGATACTATTTATAGGATCATTCATCCTTTCTCATCTCCACAGAGAGAGGAATGAGATGAACCAGAGCCACCTGTATCAGGGAAAGGAGCTTGAATATTTTTCAGGTCCATCAAGTGACCTCAGTAGTCCATTATAAATATAGATGGGGGAGTCTGGACAGTAGAGTGTAGGTGCCAGTTTTAAGCACTAAGAAAAGCCACAGATGCAAAAGGCGGGATTCACTTAATTAAATGTGTGTCTTTGAATGTATACATCTGTGTAAGGTCCTCTGTAGTCAGTGGAGAGAAACTGACAACGCTAGGGTAGACTCATTTTGTCCTAAAGATGACTTCTAAAGCAGCAGACTTCTAAAACAAAGACAAATATCACCAAGGAGCCAGGTTTGATATTGCATATGGTTACGAGGCACAATAAAGGATAAATGGGTACTAATGATAGCAAATCATGGGCGTGCTGGGTGTTTTCAATCTAGAGTAGCTACAGGACCTCGAGTTTATGGAAACTCCCACAGCCACTGTGAACTTCTGCACCATGAACAATACCTGAACTTCAACGCTCCTTCCATTTTTAAAAAGGAAAGATTTTCCTTGACTTTCTTGTGAGGTATTGAAGAAAAATTGACAGATTCTAACAAGCCAGATTTCCCCTCTGGGGTGCAGATGCTCAGACATGTGGTGAGGCTGCCCTTGGGTTGTGAGTGCCATTGTCAACTAAATGGTGTTAAGTGGAGTTGCACCAAGGATAGATTAGCTATAGGCATCTGGTTGCTTCAGACAGTTTCCACTCTGTCCTTCACCCAACTGCTGATTTTCAGCTCTGGTCTTAAGGTGTTTGTTTTCCAATCCATTCTTGAATGAGTGTTCATGAAAGGCTTGCTTGTAAAAGCTCTTGAGACAACATTTTGCTCCCACTCTTTGGGTTTTGGTTTTTTTTTTTTCCTTCTGATTTGTGGAATCGTTCATTCTCTTTTAAGAAAAGGATGTTGAGGTTAGTGTACAGTTGGAATTACAGTTGGAGTACTGGAATACTGGTGTTTTCCTCTCTGTTTTGACACTCAGTAATCAATGAAAGCCACTAATTCTCCTTACCTATTAATATTCACGCTTGCTTCTACACTATAATTTATTAAAAATGTGCATTTTTGGAAGCTGCTTTCAAGTTACAAAACTGACAGAACTTCTATTACTTTACTAGTTTCTTCCATTTATATTCTCTAGGCAATGAGAAATGTTTATGCAGCCTAGATAACAACGTTAGGTACGTATGCAGGCACATATATTTATAAAATAGATATATATTATATACTATATACATATATTGTATAACTAGTGTTAGTGCTTCCACTTGTAGACCTCAATGCAATTTGCTGAGGAGTCTAAACATTTTTACCTCTTTCTTAGTCATGGGGAAGCTGAGGTAGAAAGGGCATATGGCTTGTTTAAAACTGCATTAACAGGTCAGCAAGAAAGGGAATCTATGTCTTTGATTTCTGACACAGTGCTGCATTGGTGGGCAGTGATATCCATCTTCTATATGTAACTTTTTTTTAAAAAAACAAACCCACCAAGTTCCTTTTCCTGGAAATTCTAACTCAACTGTTAAATTTTAAATACCTAATTTTGGAAGTATTTTAGAAAGAAAGAAAAAAAAAGGTGTTTGTAAAGCATGAAAACCTGATCCTGCTAGTACTTCGAGCAAAAGTTAGTCAATTTCAATAGGATCAGGTCACAGTTTGCAGGCCATAGTTTGAAGAAAGAGTAAATTTGGGTTTAAGACTCCTAGTACCAAACAAAAAAGGCTGTGACATGGGCCATTATGACATTGATCCAGGATGAACTCACTCTTCCAGTTCAAATATATAAAATGTCCCTAATCCGGTGCGTTAACTTTCTACTGGCAGGCTTTGTATGAGATCAGTTACTGTCTGTCTGCACCGCTCTAATTTTATGCTGGACAAGTAGCATCTGTCTTTCTGCAGCCACCATAACGCCAGCATAAAACTGACATAATCTATGCATCAGGTCCTCCGGTTAATTTGGCAGAGGAACAATGGTGTGACCGCATCTGCTCCGGGT
>NW_010340384.1:0-22984 GCF_000700745.2 Antrostomus carolinensis
AGCCAGAGTGTAGCCAGAGCCATGGGCTGGGGTGGACGGTGCCAATAAAGTGCTGTGGAAAGAAGACAGGCTTTGAAAAACCACTGATGCTGGAGAGGCCAGTGTTTCACTGCTGGGCTTCCCTCTGTGATGAGCGCTTTTCCAGAAGCAGTGGCAGCAGCACAGCAGGGGGCTGCCACCAGTGTGGGGGCAGGTGTGACAACTGAGCAGCCCATGTGGATTTTTCCTCTTCAAGTTTCCTGTTTTCTTTCCCCGCTCCCTTTTCCTTTCCCTCCAGTACTAAGAGCCAACAGTGACCACTCAAATCCCATTTGCAGATGTGGCAGCTCAGTTGACAGTGTTCTTAATTTTTATCAGAGGCAAATAATTAGAAGCAGATAATGAGCTTTACACTCCCTTCTGCTCAGCAGAAGTCTTTTAAAATACGAGCATCAGTTAAAGGTGTGTGTCTCTCAGGAAAGGCATGAGGTTGGCAGTCCTTAACTGGTGTTGCAAGCAGAACCTGATGACTAGTCCTGGAAGAGATCTTCCCAGCAGGCTACACAGTGAATTAACTTATTTTTTCATTTGCAGTTGCCTATTAAGTGGCACCCCTGCCATCCATCTTTTCATCTGTGATGATCATTATGTCTTAAGCAACTCAAGGCATAATGTTGATGTAAGGCAGGTGTTTATACCAAGCAGCTGGAGGGAGTCCTGGCCTCTCTCAAGAATCCAAAGAGGAGTTCTCTCAAAGAAGAGATAAGAGGAAATACTGGGTGGATGCCATCCTAGCCACATCTGAGGTTTGCACACAGCTGCTGTTCTGTAAGATGCTGGGTTGCAGATCCCGCTGTCCGGAGCAAACAGAGCAGCTAATGCACTCAGCCTCCTTGCTAAATCGGTGCCTGAACCACACACAGGTAGTCTGTCTGCATGATGCTACTTGTGTACACTGGCACCATCCAAATACCTGTTCTCTCTTTCATTGCCTTGATGGTAGCCATGATCTTAAAAAGTAATTATTTCCCCTAAATTAAAAAGAAGTAAATTCATGTCTTAGCAGTATCAAGGTTAGAAATTTGTAATACTTAGATCACCCCATGCTTGAAGCTCCTGAGAATCATAACATATTGAAGCCCACAAAAACCCTGTGAGGTAAGTATTCGCATTTTTATTCCCATTTTACACATGGAGAAAGTGAGATGAATGTTATAGTCCAGGTCACACAAGAAGGCAGTGAGAAATCTGGGAATAGAACTCTAGATTTCTAAGAGAGAGTCTCCTGCCCATCATTTTGAGTCACTAAGGCCTGAAGAAATTAAATGTCACGGATCCTCTTTATCAAATCCTGTATGAGGATGATAAACAGCACTGTCAGTGTTCTGGATAAACCCCCTTAAACCTATTAGCCAAGTCATCTCTGCTGGCAACAACTCCAGTAAAATTCCAGTTAACAATGAACATTCACCCATGCTGAGCGATGGAAAATCCAATAGCAGTTTGGCTGAATCCATGCTGAGTACAAAGAATGGAATTAATCTGAAAAGTGGATGTGCCTCAAAGAACAGTATCTCACCTGGATATTTTTCAAGCTTTTAAGGAGTGTCAGCCTAGTCTAGTTGAGAACAGGACAGATTATGACCATGCAGAAATCAGGGTATGTATTTCTAAAGTTTATTAAATCCATAGGTGGGGTTTTTTTGTTGTTTCCTGAGACATTTTAGAGTATGATTAATCACTCAAGGAGTTTAACAAGATGAGAGTGTGACTGTTCTAGCATTTAGCTAGCTCACACAGGGGAATCTTTTTTCCCTCTTAGGATTCATGCTGAGAGCAATGACTTTTATTTTAAAGTGCTTATTATGCTAATTACTGACATATTACTTGGTTATTTTGCAAATAATAACTAAGAATAAGATGAACACATTTTTATCATAGTCATGTTTAATTTTTTATTCTACCTATGTAAAGCTGTAAGAAAGCAATACAGATTCAAATAAACAGTCTCAAGAAGTTGAGAATCACCAGATTCATATGTAGGCCACTCGTGACTTTCTCAATGGCCTGTGGTTTATTGTAAAATTCACACAAAAGCCCTCAGAACCAGCTATTCCTGAATTCTGGGAAATGTGATCTCAATCCAGATTTATTGCCTTAAAATGACCTTGGTCAATGATATTTTGCAAACAGTGAGCTGTTTGGCTACCTACATGTAGATAGGTAAGTATAAAGTTTCTTGTTCATTTAGACTTCTGAGCATTTTCATCTTCTGCCTAAACTGTTGTTTCCTAACCTTGTGAATATTCCTTGGGATTCACCTGTGTTGGTGTAGTCTTCCGAGATGTCCGATTAAGTACATGATTTCAAAATCAAGTGTTCCAAAGTGCTTAGTTGCCCAAATTTCAGTTTTTGAGATGTCTATGTTTCATTCTAGATCATCTATATTTATGATTTATATTTTCTTGTTTCCTGAACCTTTTCCTAACCCTTTCTAACAACCCATTAACCCAAAAGAGTCCTGGCTGTCAGGCTGAGAAGCTCTCCTTTGCACAGACAGGCTGTGCCAACTGGGATGGATGGAGCTTCTGAGGAACTAATTTCTTGTCCACCAGCGAGTGAACGCTAGCCATGGTAACCATCGTTCTTTCTTTGTCACTGCCAGCCATCAAACCTCAGCTGCATCACCTCAAGAGGCCCACTGACAGCTCAGGAGACTATTTTCCAGCCTTCCACAAGAAATCGGAGGAACATCCAGTGAGATGTAAACTGCTTGACCAGAGGGGAAGGATGAAGAAGATCCAACATATTTCCCAGAGCTGGAACAGGAAATAGCAGAAGAGATAAAGAGATTATCTTCTGGAATGGTGCTCCTCACAGGCGGATGGAGGACACTGTGTAACCATTGCACAGGCCACACTGTGTTGTACAGCAGCTGCAACTCTAGATAAGTGAGTGTATGATTTAGCTAAACAACACAATGGACATTTTGTTAGGAATGTTCTCAGTAGCCTTCTTCTGTTACCTTAAAAATATGATTGTATACCACTATCTCCTGTCAAATTAAGGATGCCAATTATTTCCTAGATTGCTGGGGAGGGACTTTTCATAAGGGCAGTTAATGACAAAACAAGGGGAAATGGGTTTAAGCTGAATGAGGGGAGGTTTAGATTAGATATTAGGAAGAAGTTCTTCACTGTGCGGGTGGTCAGACACTGGAACAGGTTGCCCAAGGAAGTTGTGGCTGCTTCTCCCTGGAAGTGTTCAAGGCCAGGTTGGATGAGGCTTTGAGCAACCTGATCTAGTGGAAGGTGTCCCTGCTGATGGCAGGGGGGTTGGAACTGGATGAGCTTTAAGGTCCCTTCCAATCCAAACCATTCTATGATTCTATGATTCTATGGTGTTCTCAATGTGACCTTCCACCTACCACAGGTAAAACAACTCCTGTTTCAGACAGCATGGGAAAGTTGACTGACTGTACTGAGAATAACTGTCCTCCTGTCGTGGTGTGATAGGTATTCAGGAGAATAAATGTAGGAGGATGGAGTACAGAGTCCTCTCACTTCACTCCTTGGAAAAAGATGACATAGCACAGCGTTAAAATTGTTCTTTGCACAAACCTTGAGCGATGTTCAATAGCACTGATTGTCTTTTGGGCATTAATTTAGTTGAGTTTGATCCCATGTGTTCTTTTGGTGCACAGAGTGTCCCATGGGCCTGAGTTTCACAGCTGAACATGCCACCTCTGAAAAAGTTCCTCTTGCCCCCAGATGTTACACCGTGAAGAAACAGTGGCAAATAACTCTCTGCCCTCTTTCTCCAGGCCCCTGATGATTCATGTACCACCTCAGCTCTCCCTTTCCAAGCCAGTGAACTCAGTCCTGTTGGTACTCTCCTCACAAGAAAACCTACTCTACTTTTTATCTTCCTTGCTGCTCTTCTCTCTCTATTTTTTTAATCTCTTCTTGAAACAAGAGGGTGAGTACCGCACACAGTACTCAAGATGCAGGTATACCAGCAATTTATAAAATAATGTAATGACACTTTCTGTTTCATCTTCCATACCCTTCTAAATAGTTTTTAAAGTTGTACTTTCCTTTTTGAACCTCCTTAAGTTCTGAGTAGTTGTTTCTGTAGAATTATCTGTAATCAATCCTAATTCATTTATAGCCAAGGCACACATACAGAGTTGAGGAGTTGGGGTTCCCTCTCCCTATGTGCAATATTCTGCACTTACCAGCACTGAATTGGTGGTTTTACCAATTACACTAAAGTAAGCTGCTGCTTCTTCTTCTTCTTCTTCTTCTTCTTCTTCTTCTTCTTCTTCTTCTTCTTCTTCTTCTTCTTCTTCTTCTTCTTCTTCTTCTTCTACTTCTTCTTATTCTGCTGCTTCTTCTTCTTCTTCTTCTTCTTCTTCTTCTTCTTCTTCTTCTTCTTCTTCAACTTTGCATCCTTCATTTCTGTTCTCTACATGTTTTCTTCTTCCATCAACACCTTTTCTAAATCACATCTTCTGGATAAGCACATTGAATAGCAGTGAAGAAGACAATCCTCCTTTGCTATGGACACTGACCAATAAATCCTATTCTTTTTTTTTCTCTTTCCCCCATTGGTAACCAGTAATTTACTCATCTTAAGACCATACTTTATGATCTTCTTTCAATCCATGACAGCTCAGTTGCTTTGACAGGCTTTGGAGCAGGACTTTGTCAAAACGGAGAACTGCAAACCCTTATTGGCTCTTCCAAGGAAGCCTCAAAGATTTGTGAGGCAAAATTTCTTCTATAAAAATGAAGCTGACCCCACTCAGTTATAAATATCCCTACCACCTGCCCATTCTATTATTTATATTTTCTGAAGGTTCACTCACTGTGAATATGCATTCTGTTATACACTACATGTTTGTAACTGTGTCCAACATCAAAACTGCATCAACACTACGTGTTTGTAACCATGTCCAACATCAAAACTGCATCAACACTACAGGTTTGTAACCATGTCCAATATCAAAATTGCATCAACACATTAGGCTGCCCAGGGAGGTTGTAGGCTGGCCAGGGTGGTTGTGGAGTCTCCTTCTCTGGAGATATTCAAGACCTGCCTGGACACCTTCCTGTGTAATCTCGTTTGGGTTCCTGCTCCGGCAGGGGGATTGGACTGGATGATCTTTTGAGGTTCCTTCCAATCCCTAACATTCTGTGTTTCTGTGATTCTGTGATTCTGTAACACTACAGGTTTGTAACCATGTCCAACATCAAGACTGTATCAGCCAGTGTACGTAGCACTGCTCTGTGACAGTCACGTTAACATCATGACTGGCTGTTGCAGAAGAGCTGGGGTGTTTTTCCAGTGTTATGGATGCCCCTTCCTGCCTTAGAGAGGATCACTGCAAGTCTGGGAGTGCTCGCCCTGAGGTCTGACACCTTTCCACAGTGTTTTGCTAAACATCTCCACTGCCCGAGCGCTCTGATTTCACCTCATTTCAGTTATTTCTGTCTGTTTCACCCTGTGCTTCATGTTTGCGGCGTTGACCTTAACCACCATCAGAACTTGTGACTCCAGCAGCTGGGCTGAGTCACTGCCTAAACCAAATGCAAAGAGGAAGGAATGCACTTTAAAGCCTTCTGCTTGTGAAAAGTTATTTCTCTCTAGGAATTCCCTAAGAACTGTATTTTGCTTGTAGAATACCCTGAAATGTTTTACACAAGTCAGCTGTATAGAAATGCAAAATTATACTGTCCTTCCAAACATGTTTTCTGTCTGTGTGATTTCCTTCTCTTTAGGACACCTTTGGTTAACACTTTACCTGACAGACTCCTACCTGGCTGTTCTCTGGACAAGTGGACAGCACTGGGTCACTTGCAGAAGTTATGAAGGGAACCTCTTGTTTTGTTTTGTTTTGTTTTGTTTTGTTTTGTTTTTTCCTTTCATTATTACTGACATTTTATTGGGGTTATCGTTTTTGTGTCACTAGCATCTCACAGAGGGAGTGATTTTTGTATTTGCTCTCCTGGTCCACACTCTCTCATTTGCCATGAAGCAGAAATAAATTGCCATCTTGAATTTACTGCTGTGCAGTCAAGACACAGGGAAATGAAATGACCTACCTGAGGTGGGATGGGGAACCTATATGGCTCCTACAAATCTAATGTAGTTCTGATCACATTCCTCTTTTCTCTCACTTTTCCCCAGCCAAGTCCATGCTGTGCCATGTTGCCGTCTATTTCAGTCCTCTCTAGAAAGTGTCTGTTCTCCAAAGTGGTTTAGAGGGGGTTTATTTTTTATTTTTCCTGGAGCTGGGGAAGGTGGAGAATGCTGGCAGATATTCATTAGTATTGGAAAGATATCTCAGGATGTCTCTTCCCTCTTCCAAAGCCGGGGGTTTTAGACCTAAACAAAACACTGCAAAGTCAGGGAGATAGAATGTTTGTGCAGACTACTCCTTGTAATTATTGGGTGCTTCATAACAATGATTCCTAAGCAAAAGTAGTTGATGATGGCCAGAAGTTGTGTGGAGCTGTGTGATGGAGTGGATGGGCTCATCCTCTCAGTCCAACCCTGACATCTAGTGTACACCAAAGGGAAATTTTCTAAGTGTGAAGTTCAGAAATGAAATCTGAATAAATAAATGAAATTATCTGGGGGGAGATCTGCCTTTGCAGTGCACTTGACCTTTTTCTGCATTGACGATTTCTAAAGTAACCACCTGCTGCCAGCATAGAAATAAATCTGAGTAATCTGTCTCTCTTGGAAAGTCTTATGATGTCAGACTTATGATGCCGTTTAGACTTGTTATGAATTACTCATTGCAAATATCAACACTTGCAAATATGAATTACTCGTTGCAAACATCAAGATTTGCAAATTTAGCCTTTTTTTCTGTTTAGTCCATTTGTGATCTGAGTCTTTGCTGTCATCACTGGATCATTTTGCTATGCCAAGAAAGTTTGGTGCTCTGTTTTTGAGAGGGAGTTGTTTATTTTTTTTATTTATTTATTTATTTATTTTTTTTTAGAAAAGGTTTAAAGTCTGAATTAAAAATCTGAATGTTAAAATCCACAGTGAGTGAGACATCGAGAGACTCTGGAGTATTCATTTTTTATATTTTCTGTATTTCTGTGTCTACACAAACAGGGACTGGAAAGGAAGATTGGCTCACATGTCCTCAAGGGCAATTGCAGCAGCCAGAGCAGAGAGGGAGGAGGAGTTTTGGCTCAGAAGCTTAAATGAGTCCTGCTGGGGAGAGCCTGGTGCCCTCTTCTTTAGTCTCTCCCATCAGACATTTAGAATAGTATCATAGAATAGTTTTGGTTGGAAAAGAATCTTGATCTTAAAGGTATTTTCCAACCATCATTCTATGATTCAGTACCTGTGTGTAGGCAATGTAAGTGACTTCAGTCTGGAGCATCCCAGTCCTAACAGTGCTATGGAAAGGCTTAGCCTGTTTCTGGGCTTTCTGTTTCCTTCTGTTTTTACTGTAATGGCCATGGGGGACCTTTGTGGACACTGGGTACAAAAGCATTTCTGCCTCAGAACTCACCAACGCCAGCCGTGTGCCTAGGAGAGCAATTTGTGCAGTTTTTAGCACTATCTGGTCTCAAAGGAAGAGTTTGGAGCCCAACTGACAAGAAATAAACCCAATAAACCACATTCACACCACTGTACAATCCACACATGATTCTGCAACATCTAAAGGCTTTGTTTTGGGGGAAGGGGCAATGTTTATCTGTTTTGAGAAAAAAAAAAATGTAGCTTATTCCCAAATAAAATAACATTTAGCACTTTCACTGAGTGCAATGAGGCAGGTGAAAGCTTTGAGAAATGATTCATCGCACTGTTTCCCAGGAACATTGCAAAACCTCCTATTTACTTAATTGATCAAGTGAAAAAATTACTTTTTCGACACTCATGTTGCTCCTGGGTGGAAAAAGAAGTAAAGTTGAGAAAAAGAAAATGCTGAATTACCAGGCTATGAATTTGCAATTTTAAATGAACTGCAGCAAATGATGTATATTGTGGCATTTTTATGGCTGGGCTTCAAGTTGATCTATACAGGGATGGTAAATTAGGCTGCTGTGCCACCAGAGATGTCACTGGGATCGTAACTCCTTTTTGGAGAAGAACATGGAGTGCTAGGCTTAAAGGGTGCTCTCTTTTTTTCATGTTAAGCTGTGTCAGCATTCCCCAGGCTTGGAAACAAATACTCTTCAGAGCAGTGAAGTCAGTCATATGCTATTTGTGCTCCTGCCTTGTGTAGTTAAGGACCTTCATGTGTAAATACTTACATTTTCACAGCTAATCCATTGCTCAGGTTCATTTGAATCTTTTCAGGACTATAACCTCTCACACTTGCTGTATTTTGCACTGAAAATATTGACCAATTTCACTGGTAAAGCTAGACACGGATCGCACTTATTTCTTGTCGCATACTTGCAGTGACACACTTTACTGTGTAACTGCCATGAATGTGGTTATAGGAAGTATTGATTGATTACATTTTAAATATTATCTCATCTGATAGATTAACACGATTAAAAAAAGTACATCTCCTAGGTGTCAGGCATCCCATTAATAATATAGCTGACCTCTTGTGCACTTTAACACACGATTATTTATTATGAGCTTGTTGATTACATCTTGAAGCTGAGTATCTGCGAATGGGCTGCGTTCTCACAAAAGATGCTGGGTCAGTCACTGTGGCAAATGAAGTCCAAACTAATGTGCTCCTCAGCTGTCTGCCTAAGGGTGTTAAAAAGATATCTAAATTCAGTCTGCCAGGCTAGATAATCTTTAACCTCTCTGCTGAGGTCCCTAGGAGTCCAGCTGGCAGTGCTGCGCACGGGGCTATTAAGGTAAGCACAAAACTACACAGTTCTACCTATTTTGTATAATATTCTACAAGTACCCATCTCTCTTGGTACAAATGCTGAAGGCTGTAGCTGGCTGTGAAAACAATTCTTGATTGAGTCAATGAGGTCAACTGTTAAAAAAAAAGTGTGGTGCTGTTCCACCTGGCAGTATGCACACACCATTGAGTAACATTATTTTACTCAATTTTTACTCTGTTGCTATGATTTTGAATCTTCACAGCCCCGCCCCTAACTAACAACCTAGGACTCAGTTTAAAAAGCAGATATAAAAAGAAAATAATATGTAATAAAGGGTTCAACTATCCAACTAATTTATCTTTCACCAACCCAGGAATGAAACCTTTGAAGGAAAGAAAAAAAATCAAGTCTACCCTGGTGTTAACAGGCAAGTGCTGCACTTCTCTTCTGAGCTCTGCCCTCCCTCCTGTTTGATGTGTCAGTGTTGAGAGGCCTCAGCTGTAAGTTTTCATACTACTGTAAATCTACCTTTCTCTCCTCACAAATACAAGTCATGAGGAGATTCAGGCTGAGGAAGTGTTTGGTTTGCATTTCAGGGACTCTGGAGCTGATTTGTGCCCTCCCACTCTCTCCATCTATCCCATCAACTCTGCACCTGGGAATTTGCACTGTGGTCAGTGTTATTCCAGCAGAGGAAAGCTGGATGAATGAGGTGAAATGTCAGGAGAAAAATGAAATTTGAATTATGAGTTGACATTTTATGACTCTGTGCTACCAACCACTCTGGTATGTAGTGCCAGGTACAGCGGATTGGTGGTGTCCTTTGTGTTAATCCTTATCACCACGCTGTACAAAGCTAGAGCTGATCTGAGGGGGATTCCTCATTGACAAAAATCCTGGGAAGCTGCTTTTAGTAAACCAAGAGAATCCTTCCAACCACATTTGTAGGTGAAATTCCTGTCATCATCTCCTCTGATGGTTGCTGGGATTTCATGAGATGCAGGTAACACTTGAAGATAATTTAAATTCAAGTGCAAGCTTGAGAAAATTATTATTTATAAAAATGAAAGGACTGTTTTTTTTCTATGTACTGCCACTTTGAATGACCCAGAATTATTTACACTGCATTATTGGAAATATCACTGTAATCTTAACTGGGGATTGTGTCTCCATCCTTTTCTTCATCTTCCATAATCACTGTTTGCTTTTCTTCTGTAAGCAGCTTAGTGCCTTAAAAACAGAAGGACACAAACACACACACACACACAAAAAAAAAAAGAGAGAGGAAAAAAAACAAGAGTTGATTTAAAATATTATTTCTTTAGAAAATATCAGGATAAGAAGAATCTTTCAGTCCTCTCTAATTTCTTGACCCTAATGTCATTTTCCAACACCATGGGAGTTACTCCTCATTTATTTTTGGCACATCAGTCTCCTGATATTTAGCGAACTAGAACTGGATCACTGCATTTTTAGCTACGTTTGTCAGCCACTCTTAAATCCAGCCAATTTCTGCTACCTGTGGAAAAAGAGACACTGAAGTTTCATCTGAAAACTTCTTTGTTAAAAGGGTTTGGGAAACTAAAAAAGGGAAAGAACTTGCATCTTGAAATAAATACTGTGACTGATCTTTGTGACTGAGTTTATGTGAACATATGTATGCATGCTTGTTTTCTGTATACATACAGCAATATCACTTAGATTCTGCAAATACAGATACCAAAGGAGACAAATGTTAGAATACCCACATGCCAAGTGCCATCCCCGCTGAGGTTATATAGTGTCAATAAATTACAAAAGCAGTTGGATTAAGATCAATATAAAAACACTCAGGTATGTTACTGAAGGCTTTGAGCCAGTTACTGAGGTTTGGGATCGTAACAAGCTTTGTAGCCTGGCTGTTCTAGAAGAAAAATAAAGCTTCATCCCCAACACAAAAGCACTGAAGAACAATATGACATGATATTGAAAGGAATTTGATTTCACAGTTTGAGCACAGCATAGGGATTCCAGAAACGTTTTCATCAGCTGTAGGTATGCTATGTGAGGTGTCTTTCCATGTAGAAGTGATTCCTTCTTCCAAAGTCCTTCTCTGTTATATAGATAGGTTGTGGATTGTACCTTCCACAAATTTTTGCCTCCCCTGCTTCCCCTTTCTATCTCTCATCCTTAAAACAGTGAATCCACTCCTTATGGATCTCAGGGCTTTTATGTGATATCTTGATATCACAACTTTTGTAACTGCTTTATTTATTAGAAATTAAATTAATTGAGTGAAGAGAGGATAATGCATTAGACAGAAAACGTTCTTGAGCCCTGTTTTAACAGACTGTGTTGGGTTTGCCCATTCCCAGTAAAAAGCTAGTGACCTGTAGGACATATTTTACGCCCACATTCCTTGCTGTGGAGGTTAACATAGTCCAAAAACAGGATGAGGGTTACCATTGTGTCGAGACCAACGAAATCTCTCCCTGATGCGGTCTCCTGCTGTTTGCTCTCAGTCTGTGCTAACCAGCTGAGTTGTTCAGTCAAACCAACCTGTTTGCTTCTTTCTGCATCGAAAGCCCTCTCACAGAGAAGGCTTTCAGTCTTGACGAGCTCTGAAAATAGAGCAATACCACATAGGAAGGTTTTCTTCAGCTTTGGAGTCTTTTCAAGAGGTGATGGATGAATGAAAATATTAACCTATACTGCCCTTCGTTTAAGTTAGCTCCTGCTTCATTTATATGCAGTTCTTTTGAACTAGCTGGTTTCAGCAGGAAAAAAAGGACCATAAGATAAACTGAAAGGCATGAACTAATATTATTTCAAAACACAAAGGATTTAATTCGATGAAGCAGCAGTTGAGTAACCACTATTGTTAACTGCAAAGACTCACGTTATTTTACAGAGCTGGATGTAAATGTTCCCCACCCAAAATTCTATTCATACAGACAACTTAGAAAAATACAGACAATTATTTTTTCTCTGTTGTCTTTGTGGTTTGAGTTGTGGGATTTTTTTAGGGGAGGGTGAGGTTTTGTTGTTGCTGTTTTTTCTTCATGGAGAATTTGAGGAATGAGGAAAATATAACTAAAATATGCTTAAAATGAGAAGCTACAATGGATCATTTGATGACATCTAACCTCTTTTTTGGGTGAACTTCAGGAATAAGAGATCAGGAATGTAAGCAGAAGAAAGCTGTGCTGTGCTTTATGATAATGGGCACTCTCTTATTTGAATTATGAAGTAATGAAGGAAAATTATGTTTATGTAGTTCTAATGGTCTGGTTTTAGCACATAAACTAGCCTTTTTAGAGCAGATGCTAGAGACAGCTGGAATGTAGCAGTCAAGCAGAGGTCCCCAGCTCTCAGCTGGACCCACATCAGTAGCGTGTCAGATGCTTACCACAATCCATCACAAGATGATGCATCATTATCAAGGAATGCTGACTGATGAACCCCAAAAGTTTCCAGTAGAGTTCAGGATTCAAAGCTCAGAAGAGGACATAGCCTAGAGCTGCAGGTTATTAACTTTCCAGACCATGGACCACCAGCAATATCAAGCACTAACTTGTGTGCTTTTAAAATCAGCCTTTTAATGCAAAACAGTATAAAGAGGATACATATGGGATGTCTTAGCTAGAATTATTTCTGTAACACAGGGAAAAGATTTTTGTCTTTGGTATGATGCCTATGATGCCTCTTGGGGAAAGTGTGCTTTACTGAATGTGGTTTGGAAATTCTGGATTTAAAGGAGTGAGCAGGACTAGGAATTGGAGAACATTTGTAAGTCAGTCTTTCTGTTTACTCTTTAAGTAAATCACTTAGTCTCCCTGCCTGTGTGTTCCCAGCTGTGTGTATTATGAAATGCAGCTCATGCCACAGATCTGTTTTTCCCAACAGAACATGCAACTACTTGCAATTTTTAGACAAAGACTAGGACCCCAAAGGCTCACAGAGACCCAAGAGCTTCTGTTAGGAAGCTCAAACATAGGCAGAAGAAGAAGTTGGCTTAAATCAACCGTTTGTCATGTGCCACCTAGATCTAAATACTCCTCCTGGGTTGTAAATCAAAAAACCACCAAGGTGTCTCCAGTTCCCTTTGACTACCTACGGACAATGCCTGCTGGGTTGGAAGAGCACTGGAGTGCACCACTCACATCTCTTGCACTAGAAAAGGGCAAGAGGTGACATTAAACTGCTGTACTTCTGCATCACTCAGAGATTATTCTCTGGGGAGGGCTGATGTTATCCTAAAGGAGCTGCCTTAACTAGTTTTCTAGAGGATGAGGGAGAATGAGGGTTTAAAACTGTGGTTTTACTGCTTATCTCTGATCTGATTAAGGAACCCCAAGCAACCACATTTCAGGAGCTGCGTTCCCATATTTACACATGTATTTACATTCTTGCTCAAACCCACAGGCCTGAAGAGCCCTCAGAAATCCTTTAGTTAATTGAATATCTTGCTAAGTGGCAATGGCAATAGACTGTCCCAGAGCTGAGTATGGGCTTTGGATGAGATTCAAATTATTTATTGTCATATGAGAAGAAAAAAATCCATTAGAATTGTGATTATATTTTGTCTTCTGGTCTAACCCCTGCAGAAAGCCAAGGTGTTGGCTGACTGAAAGGGAGTTGACCACTGGAGGAGACCTCTGCTCATGGCTCATTTGTACACACATGGCACAATGTTACATGCACCACCTCAGTAGGAGTTTGAAAGTCAAACACCTTCAGAAGACAGACTCTTGTAGGGGAGGGCTTTGTGATGCCCAGGCTTACACTTTTAAGCTGGCTAAGGACCGATTTCCGTAGTCTCCTTCTGCAGACAACAGGTAGCCATGGGTTCTGACAGACAGTAACATTCAGATCCTAATTTATCAGCCCCCTTGGGTGTTTGCAAGATGTAAAACGTTCTACTTCTCACATGGATCACAGGCCATCTGGTAGATACATTGATTGTCATCACTTTGTATGGTCTGTTTGACTTGCTTTTATTTGGGCTAGAAAATCTTTCTGGCCACCCAAAAAGGAGAGGGACTGTTATAGAGTGCTCATAACCAGCTGGTCAAAATGGAGAGAGATAACACAGCTGCCATTTTTATCTGCATTTACAACAAAGCTCTTTGTGTGGACAGCTGCTTAAAAAGATAATCTAGTAATTAAGCTCTGTTACTGCAAACAGTTAAGTGGAGTTTTTTGAATTGGCATCTGGAAGTGCCATTTGGGAGGGATCTGAAGGGGAAATGTTAGAAACGGGGACAATCCTCATTAGCAGGTCGCAGGGGATACCCTGAGTGTGCTACTTACTGCAGCCATGCCAATAACAGGCAGACAGGGACAGAAAGGCCTGTCTGTATTTATTTAGTGCACATAACCCTGCTAGGGCTTCTCAGGTCTCCAAGTCTATAATTCGGGCTCTATTTTGCACAGCAGTTCCGCAAGAGCTCTGTTTGTTTGTGCTCTGTCTACTACCTGATGGGATAACCCTGAAAGTAAACAAGTAGTACATATTGGACCAGCCCTCAGCCACAATGACTCATTTTTCATAGCAAGTCATGGAGCCAGCACTGGTGAATTTCAACCAGCAGAACGCTGTGCGTTGGTATGCGTCTTGAAAAGAACCTGTGCATTTTTAGAGGAGGGAGGGAATGAAATTCAGGCATTCAAACACATCTGCTACTTTGCCCCTGATACAGACACAAGTCTGCCACAGGCAGTCAGTTGCTAGAAAATGGACCCAGAATACAGGATGTGGAGAAGCTGTCTGCTGGGAGAGGCAGCATCTAGCAGGCTGTTCTGCATCCATGCTGAGTGCTGGAAGGTGGCTTCACCAATAGCCAAGAAAATGTCATTGGAGATGTAATTGAAAACAACTGAAAAATGCATGAGTTTCTATCCTTGCAAGTGCACACAGTTTGAATTTTGTCACACATTTGACGGTTACTGCACTTGTCTTTTTTGTGTTCTTCCCTTTTGAGGTTTTTGATTAGCAAATCATCTAAAGATTATAACATGTTCCTGTTACCATGTAACTTGTATTAGCTTCTTTTTGTTTTGAAAATTGTTAAAGAGGAAGTCTTCATGGGAGGCAGGAGGTGAAGACCCTTACAATGACTCCTGTTTCTCTCTGAAGTGCCTACTTGAGTTAGTTAAAGCTAGGGTAGAAACATGAAGTAATAAGTGACTAGGTGCTAATCCAACCAGAGCGTTGCAGAGACAAGTCAAGAAATAATTGACCCTTGCTGCATTCTCTTAGCTAGCAATCACATTTAAAGCAAACAAGAGTCAAGCCTCTCAGCTTCTCTGTCACACATTTTTGTCTTTGATTTCTATATCAAACATGTTTTTCCTTCAGATTCTCCTTCTCTGCATCTACCCTGAAGTGCAAAGGACATGCAGCATCTTCAAAATTTCTATAAATGGTCAAAGGCAATTTTTCTTTGGAGTGTTTTTGAACTGACCAAAATAATGCCTCATCTCTCTTCCAAGGTCCACAGGAAGGGTAAGCTTCAATTATAATGCACAAGACTAATATTTATTACAAATGGTTTGATCAGTTTTGCTTCTGCTTCTGTTTCCAACTCAGTCCCTAAAAGACTGATTTTTTTTTTTTTCCCGCTTAATTTATTTGTTATGTGGAATTCCAGATAATTTGCTGGGTAATTTCCTCTAGCAATTATGTGAGCAGTTCATTATCAGTGCTCTATATTAAGTATTTCCAAGTGGAGCATTTGCAGCTGGGCTCAGAAATTGTATGATAGATTTCATTTCCTCCAGCAAAATATTGGACCAGATTTCCAGTGATTCACTGACAGCAGCTCTGATGCCACAAGCCACTGGAATGCTTGACTTCAATGAAGGAATAAAAAATGTATTTTCCTTAGGCTGATCGATATGCAAGGCACTAGTATTCACCAAGCTTGCTACTGTGATCCTGCAAACCTAGTTGTGCTCCTCTCTGCTTTTGGGAGCCTCATACTGATTAAATGAAAAGAATTCTTGAGCGTGTTTCAGTTACAAAGGCTCAAATTCACAAAGAAAGGAGATGTCTGCAAAAACAGGTGCCTGTTTGGATTGATGAAGCCATGTGCAGACCATATAATTATTTAGGTGTACAGGAAATTCCATTCAAAGTCTACCTGGAACTCAGGAGCTTGATGTACTGAGCTGTTGCTGAGTCACTCAGGACCAAAGCATCTGTCTCAGGACCACTTCATTTAGTGTGCCTCACTGCTCAGTAGTGCCAGGCCACAGCAGATCTGGTTCATACAAGAGGTTCCTAAGGGAACAGTGTTTTCCAGTTTTGGCACTACTTTTGGATCTGGGGTTGGTTTGTTTGTTTTTTCATTCATTCATTCATTCATTCATTCATTTGTTCACTAGTTCATTCATTTTTTGCTCCATCCTGTGATCTAGAGAGGACTGGTGCATAGCATACAAGCTTGCTCTAGGTCCTGCATCCCGGGCTAGCACTAGTAATTAACACTTGGACAGCACTCTACATCTTCGAAGACCTTCAGAAATATTGATGAGTTGAAGCTCTTTTGTGATGGAGAGATGTGGGAAACTCAACAAACAAAGGGTCTTAGGACCAAAACGTGGCTGGCTGACTTCATATGGCCACCAAGCAAATTAGCTGCTGCACTGTCTTTAAGATGCTGTTAACGAGAAGTTCATCACAGCTTGGTTTCCTCAGTGCATGTTAGGGACTGTGGAGTTAAGAGGAGGTTAATCAGGACAACTTTGCTCCAGGTTGTTTGAGGCAGTGTGAACTATGCTAGTGCTGGTGACCTCAAAATTTGCATGTTCTGAATCTGAAAAGCAGGGCAGTGGTTGGCCTTTCGCAAAAGTAGGATCATGTTTGCAAGAGATAATCAAGCGACTGAATGTCTTTCTCTTACTCCCCTTCCCTTCTATCCCAAAAGCATGAGGAGGGAAATAGGAGCTTCAACTCATCAATATTTCTGAAGGTCTTTGAAGATGTAGAGTACTGTCCAAGTGTTAATTACTAGTGCTAGCCCGGGATGCAGGACCTAGAGCAAGCTTGTATGCTATGCACCAGTCCTCTCTAGATCACAGGATGGAGCAAAAAATTTGACCACATAGGTTCAGTCCAGTATCCTGAACAGAGCAATCTCCTTCCAGCCTCCTCCCAAGCACACCTCAGACACTAGCTATTTTTTTGCTTCCACTTTGGTGTACCTTTACCTAAGTACGTTTCTTACCTATTATCAAGGGTGGGATGTGTATTGCAGGTGTATCTTTTCTCCTGGGCTTTCTCTGCTCGAGTTCGGTGACCTGAGAGCCTGGACTCACTCTCTCTCTCTGTGGCTTCTCTGTGATACCGTATCTTTTCAGCAGATTGTCAGAAAAGTCTGAAAGTATGCCTGTGGGCAACAACAGAAAAGAAAATGCCACTTCAGTGTTGTTCACATGGAAGAAATATGCGCCTGTGTAACTTTCCCAATGACTACTCTGAAGCAAGACTGCATGAGTGCGTGATCTGCTCTGCATGGTGTACCTACTCTTCAGGTTTTGCAATGATATATACATTTCCTCCAAGTCAATTATATCCCATAGATTTTAGACAGTGATGCTATCAGGCCAGCTGCCTCCTGGTTGTTATTTAATGGACTAAACTGCAGGCCATCAGAAATCATGGTAAAGATAAGTGCAATCTTCTATTCCAGAAGCTTAGACATCTTGTCAAAGTAGCTTGATCATATGGATGCTCTAGTCTCTGTTTAGGAGCAATGTGACCACACAGAAATAACTTATTTTACTTAGTGAAACAAAAGTTTTTTTATGATACAGCTACTGCTGGCAGAAAATACAGCTCTCCAGCCTCTGAGCCACTCTTCCCTAAGAGAGAACTGCTGAGGGGAAGACACATGTGAAAGCTGAACAGAGTCAAGTTCAATATCTGGATTACAAATACTGGAAAATTCCAGCTGCTTGTTTTTGACTTGGTGAATTGTTGTGAGTATGTAGGGGACCGTGCAAGGAGTTACTGGCTGACTCCTCTGTGTATGTGCAGCATGGGAAGAAGAGCTCAATGCAGTGGGTAGAGGAGCAAAGCTCTCTCCCTGGAGTGCACAACAAGGAGTGCTTGTTAGCAGAGAGAAGCGACAAACATTTATTCCCACTGCTGGTCCTGGAAGATCATCAGGTTTCAGTGGCAGTCTCCTGCTCATTCTTCCCTACCCCAGGTAGGTGGCATTTGGCTCCTGAACTTCAGAGTTTGGTAGATGTGCAGCAGCAAGGAGCATCCTACAAGGAGCCTCTCTGTTGCTGCACTGGTTTCTGGCTTCCCCAAACACCCATCCTTTGCCAGAGTCCCCATAAGCACAAGAGCCCTGCCATTTCCAGGAGGAGAAACCCATGGCCAGCTTGTGTGCCTCTTTGGTCTCCTCCCAGCCTTATCCCCAGTTCCACCTCCCCCTGAGCACTGGATACGAGATACACAAGACTGTGTAGGGGCTGAACTGGATCCTTTTTGATTTTGGACCATATCAGGTTGGGACATCTGGCACATGGTGCAAAGCTGTGCTCCTGCCCACCTCCAAGAGGACATAAGTGAATGAGGGGTCTAGAACCTTTGCCCAGGTTCAGTCTCCTCAGCTGAACTGGGATTTCGAAGTCAAGTGATGTATTTCTCACCTGTCAGGGGTGGTGGGGTGTGTAAAGCTGGTGTATCTTTTCTCCTTGGCTTTTTTTGCTCCTGTTCAGTGTTTTGAGAAGGTGGGATGGTTTTACCTTTTCTTGGTTTCTTTTTGAGGTCACAGCTCTTAATCAGCTGCTCTGAAAGATCTTCTGCAGGGGGCCAAAAAAAAAAAAAAAAAAAGTAGGATGAATAGAAATTGAAACTGAGGGGAAATAATAAAAGGTGAAAAGTAAGAGGTTTAATAATACTGCTTTCATCCAAGTAAATTAAAATGCCTGTGGAGAAACATCTCTTAAATAGAAAGTACAAGAGGCCTCTGTGCCAAACTACGTGGGAGTCAAGTGACTTAGGTGGTCCATCTGCATTGTAGGTGGTAGACATAAAAAAGAGGGAGGAGTTGTGGGCAGCTGAGTGTTCCATGGCAGAGGGAAGGCTGCACCATCGTGTGCAAAGGTCCTGTGGCCATACCTGTTTCATCCAGCACTGTGCAGGCTGCGCCTTCAAGAGTTACAAGGGCATTTTTGTGAAGGAAAGATTTATGTGTGTGGGGTCAGCCTGAGGTATTGGTAAACCCAGTCAGTATATTGTTCCTTTCAAGAGTTGGCTTTATTTCCAGAGCTGCTGAGCAGTCAGTATTCACTTTTGATTTCCATGACATTACACTGGATTCCTGGTTTTCTCTAAAGCAAGCCTTGACTCAGATGACTCAGATGGTCAGCATGGTTTTTCTGCCGGGACCTGCATTTCTGTGTGCTTATGCAAGCCAGAAATATTGAAGATATACCTTCATTAGCATCATCCTGCAAACCAAGGCTTTGATTTCTTAAAAGCTTCTTATTTGGCTTCGGCTGGGTCCCCCACATCCCTACCCAACCCCTGACTGCAGACTAGGACACAACGAGGCTTCCTTCCAGGCTCTCTCACACTATTTGAGGCAGCTGTATGTCTGCGAGCCTGGGGGTAGACACAGGAAGGATGACCACTGGGTGAAGTCCCTAGAAGATATGGGGTCTTTTTCCAGCCCTCAGAGGTTTCCTTCATGAAATGAGCTCATGGAGACATTCAAGACCCACCTGGACGCCTTCCTGTGTGATCTCAATTAGGTTCCTGCTTTGGCAGGGGGATTGGACTGGATGATCTTTCGAGGTCCCTTCCAATCCCCAACATTCTGTGATTCTGTGATTTAACCTCCCACTGCCTCAGTTTCCCCACTGTAGAATGGGACTCGTTCTGTACGTATTTAAGTAAGTAATTTTATGGAACAATTATGTTTGGTATGCCAGCAGTTGTAAAAGTGGTGCCTGTGGCTAGAAATGCTGTGTGGGAAAGGCAGAACTAGGAGACCTTCCTTGCAGGCCAGGTAAACAAAGTTTATAAAATTAGGCTTGCCCGCGGTGAGACACTTTTTTGACAAGCAAGTGAAATGGCGTTTGTGTTTTGTTATTGTCATCACGAGGGTAATAATGAGCAAATAAATTTTTGTTTCTGGGTTGCTAAATCTTCTTGACAATTTTGTGAGGCGGGAGTGAAGTAATAGTATTTGAAGCAGAGGCAAAGACCATGAATATGCAAAAAAGCACATCTATCAAGTATGAAGTCTGGTATTTAGGAGTGTGGTGGAGCTAAGATGCCTCTGGTATTCTCAGTGCAAAAGTTATGTACGAAATAGGTTCAAGAGACAAAACCAGATTGACAATGAAAAGAAAAGCATTTAGAAAGCCACCCCAGTGCAGGCAAAGGGGGTGTTGGAAATCTTATATTGAAATTGCAAATGGAAAGTGTGTTCAGGGAAGGCTCAGCTATAGCTTAGCTTTCAGTTTATTGTCCTATAAATGAAGAAACTGTTCTACTTTTTCTACCAAGGAAAAGAACAATGACTCTTTTTCCTTTTCTCCTCTTTAATTAACTTTGCTCTGAGCTTTATCTGAGGTTTATAAGCAGGAAAAATGCTCTTTGCCATTCCATCTGGCATCAGAAGTGTCAGCAGAAGGTGTAATCTATCGGGTTTCACAAGGGCTCAGTTGTGTTGCTGGAGGGGAAAAACGGACACTGGGCAGGACCTAATGATGTGAAGACAACACCTCTCTAATTACTGCAATGACATCATCTAATAACACTTACCTAAATGGTTACAGTGTGAATCTCGCTTGTCCAGTCTGTCTTCTGGGATATCGAGTGGCTGAACATATTCTGTTGACATCATTGAAATGGGCTTTTCTCCTCCTTTGAAGCTACTACATGAAAAAATAAAATAAATAAAATAAAATAAATAAAAAATAAAATAAAATAAAATAAAATTAAATTAAATTAAATTAAAAGGCAGCATGACTTAGACATGTTGGTGTTACGTAACCACTTGCCAGCCAGATCATGAGAAGTTCTTGCCTTCCAGCTGCTCTCTGTTGTGCAGTCTGCTGGCCTGATTTCACTCACATGTGCCAAGAGATGCATTTATTCACTGCCTTGGTTACATATGCAACATTCCATTTTTCCATCTCCTTTGCTGTACACAACCCACAGCAGCACAGGAAATACACTGGCTTTACAGAAGAATCCTGACTTTGAGCAAACAGAAAGTGCTATCACATACACTACGTAAGCACCAGGAAACAGGATGTTTTGTTCTGGTTTTCTTCTCCATTTTTTTCTCACCTGTAAACTAAGGATCATATTTGACGTCTACCATACAATCTAACTTTAATTACAAATGCTGTTGAGTTAGTCTTACAAGTCTAGCTCCTCTAAGAGAGCTTGGATACCCTTGAAGACCCAGGAGTGAGAGATGCCTCTGAAAGATGTCCAGTGCCCACAGGACCCAAAGCCAGCAAGAAGCAGGCTTACTCATCACCTTGATAAGAGCATGGGAACCCATTTCACAAAGCTGTTGGAGTACCTGTGCTCTGTGGGTCCCACAGAATATCTATTTTGGCTGGTTTATCCCCTTTTACTCATAACTGGAGAGGATCCTGGAGCACAGCCTCCTACCTGAGCTCGCCCAGCATCTCCCAAGCTGAAATTTGACCCTGGACTTGCTCACTCTGGGACCACCCCAGATGCTACCACAGAAAGAAGGAAATTATACCTTTTCTTTTTTTTTACTGTCAATCATTCTTATAACTGCTTAGCAGAAACCCGTAAGAATAACAGAGCAATGTTTAGATTGGATGTGAGGAAGAATTTCTTTGCTGAAAGGGCTCTCAGGCATTGGAAGGGGTTGCCCAGGGCAGTGGTGGAGTCCCCATCCCTGGAGGGATTGAAGAGTGTGTAGACATAGTGCTGGGGGACATGGGTTAATCGGGGACTTGTCAGTGTTGGGTTAATGATTGGACTCGATGATCTTAAAGGTCTTTTCCAATCTGGGCAGTTCTGGGATTCTGTTAAAGGAAAAAAAAGACCTACAACCTGAAGGTGCAGACTCAGTGATCCGAGTATCTCCCTTCAGCCAGGAACAGCTGTGGTAGTTTCTTACACACAACCTCTGTTCTGAATTTTCAGGGAAGAAGAGCAGACTGTGACTTCCTTGTAGGGAAGAGGAAGGTGACATGGAAGAGAAAAACAACAGGAGAAAACATGAAGAGGAGGAACTGGCAAAAAATGGAGGGAGAAATGGGAGATGGAGAAGGAAAGGTAAATAAAAGAGAAAGGTGAAAGAAAAGGCAGTCAGATAAAAAACAGTGAAAAGATAGAGTGGAAAATAGGAGACTGTGCTGTGGGAGTTTGTTTTTGTCTTGCTTAAAGTAATTACCTATATTATTTCTCTGCAAATTGCAGTGGTTATTTGTCAACAAGAAACAGAACAGTAGAGGAGTTAAACTCATTTCTATGCCTAAAACTTGCATCTATATAAAGAACCATTAATCCTCAAGCAAAATCCAGTCTCATAAATATTTGCCAAACATAATATGAAAGGTCGCAGTCATAATCATGCACTGAGCTAATTCTTCAGGGGATGGAAAAACATGTCCTAAACCCCAGTGACTTCAAAGTAAGTGGAGCAACACTGTCTGACAGTAATAAAGGTCAGGAGTGTTGACTCATAATGTACAGATGGGATTAACTCTCGTACCCTTCAGTATTCAAAATTCACAAAAAAATTGTAAAATTCTACAAATTCTTAGGGAATAGGTGTAAATACCTTACTGGATCAGGTCTGGATAAGGGGGTTGACCTCCAGCTGTTCACTGCAGAACTGTCCCAGTCCAGCCTCACATCTGTACTAAAGGGTTATGCTGCCTGGAGACTTCCTTTGCCTTTACAGAAAAAATGATCTTCCACTTGGGCAGACCCTGCATGAAGAAATCTTTGAATGCACCTTTGCATGATATAGTTGCTCTGTTTATCCCCTGTATAAATAAACTACGGTTATGGCTTAAAATGAAGCAGTCGTAATTTTAAAACATAAACTTATTATCCAGCCATATAAAGTGCACACTGCATGTCGCGATTTGAGGGAGGTTTTTTTTTTCCTTTGATGCCATTTAATTTTATTGGATTTGATTAGGGCACGCTGGTTAAATATTATGATTGT
>NW_010340384.1:23008-24025 GCF_000700745.2 Antrostomus carolinensis
TAGAAAGTTTTCAGTAAAATCAGGGATATCATTTCAGACACTATGGCCTTTTTTAAAACAGGTCTTGAGGCAAAAAAGCTGAGGATAGATAATAAAATTTAAATTGTAGTAATAGATAGTAAAATTGGTGATAAATTATACTGACTGTTAATGCCTTATAAAAAATTATTAACTTTGATTTGATTTCACTTAGTTGTTTCATTGAGTTATTTCACCTGATAAAAATTAAGCTTTGTAAGGAAACTTAATGTAGGTTTGGTATATGCAGTTATGAGTCTTCCTTATTGTCTTTTGTTTTAATACAGCAGTTTGAAAAATAATATTCTAAAATAAATCTCTTGTAAAGTCTTTACACTTTCATAGCCACAGATGCCACACTCTTAGCATCTTCTGTGCTTTAAAATATGGCTTTACAACCTAACTTCTTACCCTTTTTTTTTTTTTTAAATATTTACCCTGCAGCCAGCGTTGCTTTGCTTGTAAAAGTGTTTCCACATTGCACATTGTGACAATATCTGTGTGACAAAAGAATAAAAAGAGAAAGCTTACCAAAATGTATCATGAGTTTTGGCATCTTGGGTGCATATACATCGTGTATGATGTGTGAATCTGTGGATGCTGTTCCATCCCATCGCTGTGCATAACACACAGAGCTCTCATTCCAAGGAGAGGTGATGTATGTGAGGATTGTAATGGTGTTTTCCCAAACCACTAAAATCAATTCCCGCCACTAAAGAAACAGATTCCCCAGTAATGTTTCATGTGGGAAGGAGGACCACTATGGGAACTGTATGAAGTCATTAATATGCCTTTACAAATGGAAGCACGTTCTTGGGTTTTCATGTGTTAAGTGCAACTTCTTTCCTAGGAGCCTTTGTGCTAGCACAGTGTCCTGGATTTTAGCTGGGACAGAGCTGGGTTTCTTTTTAGTAGCTAGAATAGTGCTGTGTTTTGGTTTCAGCTGGGATTTGTTATCGGAGAAACATTGATAACATCCCAGTGTTTGCATTTTTGTCA
>NW_010340385.1:0-13710 GCF_000700745.2 Antrostomus carolinensis
TGCAGACTCACCCCCCATTCTGGGGATCCACCCCGGCTCTGGTAGCGAGTGACTCTCAGGGTCCCAGTTCCAGTCACGCTTGCCCTCAGGCTCAGCTTCTCTGTTCCATCGTGGAGTCCTCCATGACCTACACGTGGGTCTCTGCTCCGCCATTGAATCTCCATGGGCTGCAGGAGACTTTGTCTTCTCCTACTCCATGCGGTTGAACTGGGTGTGAGTCTCTGTCTTTCCCTCTGGAAATGCAGCTCTCTCTCTGTCTGTCCTTTGTTTAGGCCGATGGTCGCCTTTTGTTCAGGTCAATGGCCTCTCCTCCAGGTACCACACCTACTTCTTTTCAGGACAGCCCTTCCCCTCACCAATAGGAATTTGCAGAGGTGTTTCTCTAGTGCTCATTGGCTCAATCTATGCTGTTGGGGCACGCCTTGGAGCCAGGCTTCCCACAAGGTGGCCCCTTCCCCCAGTACCAGGAAACGCTCTGCCACCCGAAACCCAACACATAGCCAAATTATTTTCTTCATTGTGTTATGTTCCCTGCTTTTTCTAGCTGCCTCTGTCAGCTGCTAGATGAGATCTTCTGTCTGAAGATTGGGCAGAATAGAATAAGCTTCTCAGATTATCTCAAAGATACTATCACTGAAAAGGAAGGGTATTTCTAAAAATGTACTACAGTGTATTTTATTCTTTAGCCTGCAAGATCATGCTGAGTTTTGGATCCTGGAAAAACCATCTGTGCTGCTATTTTGTTGACAAGTTTTTTTTTTACCCTGTAGATTCCATGCATGTGTTTCCCCCCAGCCCATTGAAGATATTAAGTGTAAGGTGCAATTTGCAGGAAAATTGCTGTTGCACTTTGAAGACTTGATTTGATTATGTTTCTGTTCTTCCTCCAAAAATCAAGTAGGTGGTAAAATAACCTGAAAGACAGGGATCGAATTAAGTTGAATGACAGCAAAGACAGTTACGAAGGCATCCAGTAGAACTTATGCCTGACTGTCAGAATAGAGCTGTTTTTAACGGATCCATTAACAGTTTTATTTATTTTCACTTTTTTTTTTCTTTTTCCTTAGGTTTTACTCAGGGGTGAATCTATATTAAACACTAAACATTGGGGCTCTGTTTGTGACAGAAGCACGTAGTGAAGTATTGAAGATATGGTTTCTTATTTGTAACAAGTTAACCTCGCTCACTTTTCTTTCATCCTCATCATTATTACGTACTGAGTTTGAGAAGGAAGTGGAAGGAACAGTTGCTGGAGGGAAGCATAATTGTAATCTCAGAATATTCAGGAAAAAAAAAATGCCAAAAGAGGAAGTTAGGGGTCACTGTAACAGTGCTCTTGCAGATGTATTAGTTCATACAAGACATGCCTGTGATGAGTACAAATGGAGTTTTAGTGACAAGTAATTGTGTCATTATTTTTTTTTAATATTGTCACAAGAGCAATCTCAGGCTTTGCAGGGGAAGTATTAGTGCTGCCAGTATCAGCTGTTAAATGTATCATTACTCAAGTTGGGAAGTCAGGTTGCAAGCCAGTTCCAGCTTGCTGGTTCACATTAATGAGGAAGGAAAAAGCAAGAGAGGTCTGTCAAATGAAGTATGAACTCAATAGAAATTAGAAGGGCTTAGAGGCACAGTTTGTCTTACATTGTCCAAAAAATTTTAAGTTTCCTTATTTTTTCAGGGAACTCTTGCTCTGCTTAAATATACTCTTTGATATAATTACTTCACATTCCTTCTGTGTTAATATTTGCTGGTACAGTTGTGTAGGTGGGTTCTTGATTTTGATTCTCTTTCAAATGACCATTGTATTCTGTATTACATTTTTGTTATTCAAATAACTGTCTTGTTCTGTGAACACTGGGATATACCTTTATTGAGGAAGGCCCAAAAATACTCTATTAATAGACATTTTGAAATATCTGTACTTCTTTAGATCATTGAAGTTGGGTTATGTGAAGTCTTTGAGCTGATAAAGGAGACAAGATTTTCTCATCCATCCTTGTGTCTCAGGAGCCTACAAGCCCTACTTAATGTGCTCCAGGGCCAGCAACCAGAAGGCCTGCAGTCAGAGCCTCCTGAAGTCCTAGGTAATATTTCATCTGTTACTATATTTGTATTAATATGCATCTGTTATTGTATTGGACAGAAGAAAATGGTTCCTAGCAAGTATTTCTGAGATGGTAACATGCTTGTTCTCAACAGACTGACATTATTCTGGAGTGTAAAGTCCTTATGTTGTATGTAACCAGATGTAACCATGTAACCAGTACTTTCTCAGCATTAATCTTTTGTAGAACAGGAATATTGACATATAAAGAGAGATATATATATATATGTGTGTGTGTATATATATATGTATATATAAAAGTCATATTTTGTTGTTGTGTAATGCAAAGTTTCATGAAACATAGTAAAACTTACAGCCTTACAAATTGTGATTTGTCTTATGGAAGCTATAAAGTACTCGATCTTATTGGAAAGAAGATAGTTCTACAGTGAACTTCTCTTGCGATCTGCTGTTGTAATCTATAGTTTAGCTATTTAATGTTGTAATTTATATAAAGTTGCTAAACAAAGTGTCAGAATTCTTGATTTTATTTCCTCTGGCTATCCAGAAGTTTCCCTGAAAATTAATTTTGCTTTTAAGGATATTGAAAATAAAAGTTTTAACTCCTGATGTCTTTGAATGTACAATTAATTGTCTTTTAAGTTAAAATCCAATTATCTTTTGTTAAGTCATAGTTTTTACTGGTTTATAGAACTACAAGGAAGGCTAAGCTTCAGTATCTGTTGTTTAAAGGGAAAAAAAAAGCTGAAGACTTTCTGTGTATATTTTCCTGTGTAATGGCTCAACAGCATTCTATTTCCAAAGATGATAGCAATTTGCTTTTACTGTATATTAATGCACAGAGCATTAAAAAGCTACAAAGAAGGCTTTGTTTTGTTTGCTGCCTTACTGTATATACCATTAAAAAAATGAGATGGATTTCTGTTCACACCTTGATTGTTACAGATATTCAGCTGCTAAACAGTGCTTGAAAAGAGGCATACGATCAGAATAATTTTCAAGCTTTAATTTGAAATGCTCGTTTCTGAGAAATGGGATGTACTTCAACATGGGTAATGGTCATAAAGATTAGACAAGGTTGATCAAGACCTACACATCATCTCAGAGATGAGGTAGACTGAATAGGCAGGTAAAGTAACTCCTGGCCTGTTTCTTATTTATGTGTTCCACTGTAACAGGACGACTTAGTTTTCCTTGTTCTCTGGCCGTTGTGATTATCAAGACTTGATGCTTTCTGGATGAAAATGAATGAAAAGTTAAGGGTGTTGTAGGCCTCTTTAAATGGGATGCTTTCTTTTCTGTCTGGAAATAGGGTTAAACTTAATGTCTGAGGAAAGATGTATCATGTAATTGGTAAGTTTAATTTCCCATCGACTGGAAAATTGCTTGGTATGATTTTGTGACTTATCTATGTTATTGCTGTGTTTTATCTGCAGAATCCCTCTTCCAGCTTCTTCTGGAGATAACTGTCCGTAGCACAGGAATGAATGACAGTACAGGACAGTCCTTGACAGCGCTTTCCTGTGCTTGCCTCTTCAGTTTGGTAGCTGCCTGGGGAGAGACAGGAAGAACGTTGCAAGCAATCTCTGCTATCCTCACCAATAATGGCAGCCATGCTTGTCAGACTATTCAGGTCTTGCACTAAACTTCTCTGTATCTGTGAATTTATATAAATGATGTGTACATGAGTTCTGAGAAGATCTATTGTGTAGATTCAGTTAAATTTTTTCCCTTGTTATTTTTGAGATAATAGTAGGTATTTTTTTTTATCTCTCTTGAGCTGGAGATAAATCAGAAAATACAATTTAAAAAGTCATGTTTTTCACTCACTCACTGTTTCTTTTACTGTTTAGGTGCCAACCATTCTAAACTCTCTTCAGCGGAGTGTGCAGGCAGTTCTGGTGGGCAAAATCCAAATCCAGGACTGGTTCAGTAATGGGATAAAGAAGGCAGCCTTGATGCACAAATGGCCATTGAAAGAAATATCTGTAGATGAAGATGATCAGTGCTTACTTCAGAGCGATGGTTTTTTCCTCTATCTCTTATGTAAAGATGGACTTTACAAAATTGGCTCTGGATATAGCGGGACAGTGAGGGTAATGCGATTTCTTATTGTCTGATGAATGATAGCTAACATTTTAACTTTATGATGTCCTATTTCCATTGAGAATCTTTTGTAGTTTACTAATGCTCAGTTCTTTTAGAGTTTGTTTAAATTTTTTTTATTTTTTTTTATGAGAATTTTTACAGCATTTTTTCACTTCTCAATATAGTTGAAGACATTGTTATTTAGATGGTAAATGATTATGTGTAAAATTGTGTCTCTGGTATTTGTTAAATCATTGGAGGTTTTTTGTTTTTCAGGGACATATATACAATTCTACATCCCGCATCAAAAACAGAAAGGAAAAAAAATCTTGGTTAGGCTACGCTCAGGTAGGTGAATACTTAAAACATAAAATGTGTGCCTCACTTCCCATCCCTCATGTGTAATTTAAGTAGTTAATTAACAGTTTTGAAAAAAAATCTCTAGTTTTTAATGCACATATTAATATTCATTTATGATCACTCTTCTTTATAGGGTGATATATGTATCTGCTTCCTTGAATTTCTGTGAATCTTGTTGATTTGGAATGTGGGGACAGGAACATTGGTCTTTACTGTGGTTGTGCCTTTTAACTGTAATTATATACACATATGAAGAGCGGAATTACTGTGTGGCTTCAAAAGCTGTATATGAGCTTCAGCATGCTGATGCATAGTATATAGAAAATGTGGAGGAAGGGGGTCAAATTTCCTTTTTATTTATTGCAAAATTTGTTTAGTGAAAAAAAAGTTGATTATCAAAACAAAGCAAATTTGATGTAAAAGGTTTCCAAAATGTTTAAACAATACCTGAAATAATGATTGTATTTTTTTAACATTTTGACAACATCCTTTAGTATATTTAAAATATTTTCATACCAACATATGTATTCTTACTCTTACCAGGGTTATTTATTATATAGAGATGCGAATAATCACAGTATGACAGCCATAAGAATAAACCCTGAAACTTTGGAACAAGATGGTACGGTTGCTTTGCCAGGTATGAACCTCCAGATTTGAGATGGTTATAGTTTACATGCTATGTATTTTCAGGTAAGCAGAAGAGAAACTGAGATAGATTTTGAAATCAAGAAGAGGCTGCTATTTTTATGGCTTTGGTTTGCTGCATTAGACCAGCTGCAGTATTTCGTTCAGAGGTCTTGCATCTTACTCCAACTACTGTAAGAATATTGCACCATTTTAGAATATATGGTCATCTTCATTTTAAGACCCCAAGAGTTTAACTTCCTTCTTAAAGAATTTTTATTTCTTCCTCATTTGATCTTTGAGGATTTGGCTCAGATATGACACTGTTTCCAGTATCTCTTACATGTAGGTGGTTACAAACTCTGACCAAAATAATTTGGTTTTTTATGTAGGTAGAAATGTGTCCGAAAACCAAAGGAGGCAAATAAACACTAATGGACCACGCTTCTGATGTTTAAATTGGTGGTGGGTTTTTGATTATTTGGGGATTTTTTTGTAGTATGTTTCCTTTTTTTTTTCTTTTTTTTTTTTTTTCTTTGTGTAGAGGCACCTCATAACTTGGGTCTATGTTTAGAAAATGAGGATGTTTCTGGAGCATGCTTTAGTGGCCTCCTGGTGAAACACATCTGTTTTTAGCCACTCATATAAACAGTAGAAGGGCACAAGAATATCTTTTGATCGAACAATGACAGGCTTATTCTGTAGATCAGAAGAAAGATTTTTTTTTTTGTTGCGTTCTGACATAAATAAGACACTGACTGAAACCTCAGAAACATTCTGTAGGCTTTTTGTATTTTAAACACAAACAGTAATTTTGTAAAGAAACTGTGAATGTAGAATCCAGTCTGTGCAACTTCCTGCAAGTCCTTAAAATGTGGATGTCTGTTTAAGCTGGTTGGTCTTTGTGGGGCTGTTTGAGAAACTTAAGTTGAGTGAGAGCTCATTCAAGGACCTGACAAATTACCTTGTTGGATTTTTTTTCCACTTTCTTTACCTCAAGGCAGCTTCTTGAACCAGTAGGGTCCTTTGAGGTCCTTAATTATGTTACTATTGCTAAGCAAATCAGTGCTCTTCATGCAAGTCTTGGGAGATACTTGAGCACGTTTTAAAGTCTACGCCTCTAAGCTGTTAGGTTTCTTTTGCAGATCTTAGTAACAAGTGTCATTCTGCAAGACAGCCTTGTGTTTATACTATAAAAAAGCACAAATTAAACAAGATCATGCCTTCTAGACAAAAATGTATTAATCTTTCAGTGCAAAAGCAAATCTTATAACTGTGGGAATACCCATTCAGAAATTCCTTAAACTATTTTATTTCGTATGGTTTGTGATGGTGTTAAAGTTGGGTACTAGATGTTCTTCATAACTACTACCCTTTGTATTTCAGCCCTTGAACTTTGCTGCTCTGCTTTCTGCACTTTGACACATTTATCACAGAGATATATTGTGAACAGATATGGCCTTGTTCTTTTGGCTATGACAGATTCAAAGGGGTCCACTTCTAGTTATTTCTGTTTCCCATTAGAAGGAAAGAAATGAAGATGGGGGAGGGTATGTTTCCTGAGGAAACCTGAGTAGGTACATAACTCTAAATAGTAGTGGCTGCCCCACTTTAATCTTAATAAAGCCTTGCAGCATGTTGTAGTTCTGAAAAACCACACCGGATAGAACTAGAGGGCAGTAACCTCGCTAACAGCTGATCACTGATAGGACTGCAGCTATTTCCTCCTAGTTGGTGTGATGTTCAGACATGGCTCTATCTGGGGTTACTCTCTTTCAAATGCCTGGGCTGGTGATAATGCATTTAAATAAGGTATTTGTATTTATTCATACAGGGATGCGTAGGAGATTAGGAGTTGATCCTAGCTAGAAGTCAAATGACCTTGGAAAACTCAATGAACTATGGAACATTATCTTCTCTCTCAGACAGTAGGATAAACCAGCTTCTTGAAACCATAAACTTCTGTTTCAAAGTGCAGTCTTTCCGCTCTAATAGATGATCTAGCAAATCTGACAATTTATCTAGAACTGCCAGACTATGTGTCAACATTCCTGTATGTAATGCCTTCACCAAGCTTCATACACTGTCCCTGAGCTGTGGATCTGTCTTCCCAGTCCAAATATCATAAAAGAATCCCCAGATTCTATGAGATTTTCTAGGTGATTAGACCTGAATTTATAGAGGAGGTTTTCATCTTGACTGTTTTTTTAGCAGTAGTGGTTACTACATACCTTAGAGAAAGGTTGCTATGTTCAGCTGAAGAAGTTTAAGTTACATGGTATCCATATACCATGTAACTTAAACTTCTTCAGCTGAACATAGCAACATAGCTTCATTGTTCTTTGAAATTACGCATGAATATCTTAGAGTTCAGGACTATTGACTTAGTCTGAAAAGTACTGGTCACTGAGGGTAGCCCAGACGAACTCAGGAGTACTTATTAGCAGGAGCAGAGTGCACTATATAAATATGGTAGGTCATGCTTGACAGTCATCTTCTCTTGAAGCCTCTAAGGAGGTGTCTGTAACAGGTGTCTGTAGTTACATCCTTTAAGTAAAACACAAGCGCTTTCTGTTATAGTAATCTCCAGACAGAAACCTTTGATATCTTTGTCCCCAGAGTAATTTCTAAAGTCAGATTGAGTAAGACTGCAGTTGATCATGAGAGCTCCTTGCTAGCTGAGACTCTATACTATCCTACTTTTTGCAGATATTCCATTTGCCTTCCATTTTCTGCTCCCTTAATTTGATATTTAATGCTGGGCCTGGATGTTATCTAATGAACTGATATTTTTTAGGAAGACTCTGAACAACATAAATTAAAAAAAAAGATTCCCTGTTCCAGATTTCCTCTGTGAAGACACCTACCAAATATATAAACAGCCCCCAGAAATGTTTACTGGAAGGCTCACCTCTTCTTGAAATGACTCAAGAAACAGACCAAACAGTGTAATATGAACGAAGTGGTGGCCAGAATATCCTGTTTCCTTAAGAGTTATGCTTATGTGAGCATGTAATTTTCAGCCATTCAAGGGATCTAACTTAGCAACTTCCTATAACCTTTCAGAAATGTAGATTAGATTATTTTTTAAATTTCTCGTCAGGTTATTGACAACTCTTTTGTTTTATCGCTAATAACACTTTGCAGCTTAGAGAATTAGTAACGTGAACTGACCTTGGTCATTAAATCAGAGATTATTTTTGAGAGAGCAATATTTCAAACTTCAGTGTATCTGCCTTTCTTCATTCCGCTTGCTGCTTACCCTCTTTGTGATTCATACCTGTGTGTGCTCTAAGGGGGGAGATTGTCTACTATAGGTCTGTTGCTTCAAGATGTCAGAATTAGATAAGGCCACCTAATGCTTACTCTTTTCCTGATTCTGTTCCTGGTAAGATGCTGTATTGGACTGGGCAGTATAGGAAAAAGTAAACAAGTTTGTGGGTTTGTGAATAATAGGGTTTTTTCAGCTGTATTATTTTTAATAAAACACTCCAGCTAGCTAGCAAATAATAGCAAACTTACTGGTTATGCTAGAAGGATATTATGTGTGCTTCATTTAGCATTAAATTTGTTAGATAAAATGACTGATACTGGGTCTTTGTTCAGGTTGTGAAGCAGATATTTAAAGTGTAAAGTAGCTGTCCTGTATTTTTTAGACGAGATCTTTCCTGTGTGTAATCAATGAAACAAGCACTTTACAAGTGTGTAATATCAATCTCTGTTAGTAGCTCCATCAGCAGAGCAAGAAGGGAAGAAGAAATGGTGTGGGGACATATTTTTAAACTTGTACAGAAAGTGATCTTTTTATTTTTTCTCCTAATATGGGCAGAATTAAAAAAATTTCCCTACCTTTTTTTCTTGGAAATAGGTGACTTGTTTACAATAAACTTGTGATGCATTCAAGTATATGCTTTATAGTTTTCTGAAAACCTAGAAATTTCAGTTAATAGTTTGTCAAAATTTATAAACATTGGAAAAATGAGATTAATAATGAAAAATTTGATTCTGTTTCATTTATTTCTGTAGGTTTTATATGCTGGACTGAGGAAACTTCTCTTTAAAAAGAATGGCCCTAATTTAAAAAAAAAAAAAAAAAAGTCTTTTGGAGGAGTAGAAAGACTAGCACTCAAAGAAGATTAGAATTTAGTTGTGTTACAGTAGTGTAGAATACCTCTCACAAGTGAATACTAAATGCTTTTGTAGTTAAATATTGTGGTAACCCCTGATATTTCATACAATGGAAAGTGCTTTAGTAAGTCAAAGACAAAGAAGTATTAATGCTTTTGGTGAGAGAGGAGAGCCTAGCATAAAACAATGTGTTATCAGAACAGATGATCTCTCTTTAGACAAACTAAAGCTCTCATAGTCTTGATAGTAGTGAGAATGAATTAAACAGAAGCAGGGGACAGTGTATGTATGTTAAAATGAACTAATGCAGTGTACTTCATCTTTCTCTCACAGATTGTCATACTGAAGGGCAGAATATCCTCTTTACTGATGGAGAATATGTTAACCAAATAGCAGCATCTAGAGATGTAAGTGTTAAATACGATGGGGAAACTGTTTTCTCTCAAATACCAACAACTGTTTTGGTATTTATTTAAACAATTTTGATTTGTGATGGATTTTTCACATTTTTTTTTTTTTTAGTATTTTTCAGATAAGTTTAAGAAAAAACTGTTGCTCTTTCTGAGGAAAAAAATCTTATGCATGGAGTAATGGCTTTTTAACATGTTATTCCACAGAGTCTCTGTGCCATAAGCTTCTTAGAGCTTAATTATAATTTTTTTCCTAATTTAATTTCCTGTGATTGCTTTGGTACTTGTTGGGGGATTTCAGACAGATTTTCACAGAGGATGTAGGAAAGATACTACATTCCAATAGATTTCTGTGTGAAAGTTCTCTATTGACTAAAGCTGTGGAAACCCAAGTAAGTGCTTCTACTAGGGGCAAAACAGTTCCAGCTTCTGCTAGGGGCAAACCAGTTCTAGCTATTCTATGTTTTGTTACATTCTTAGTTCTGGACTGGTCACTATGTTTTGACAGTGGGAAAGCTGTAACACAAGGATGGGGTGGAGCAAGACAGGGTTGGCAAGAGATTCCGGACATGCAAGTATAAGAAAACCAGGATTAATCCTTTTCCCTGCTAATGGAACAACTTTTTTTTTTTTTTTTTTAATATGGCCAGATGAAGATACTTCATCTGCACTTGTAAACAGAAACCTGTTTAGCTACCCTTTAAAGCAGTCACTCTTAAACTGCATGAAGAATTTTGGGTTCTGAATCAGGAGAAGTTGAGGGCTTAAAAGACAGATGTAAATAGTTTTAAAAGCAAGATTTATATAGTGAGATTCAGAAGTAATTATTTCTATAGTAATTCACTATTTTCATAGTGTTCATAGTGTTTTCATAGAATTCAATATGTGCTTAAGGTCTGTCAGATGCTTATCTTCAGCTCATCCTGTTTGGCACTCTTTGCTTTTCTCTGTATAATAAATGTTACTTCATCAATGTTTCCTCTGATAATTTACTCTGAAATAGTATTATACTGATACACTTAGGCCATAAAAAGTAAATTATTGCATTTATTATACAATATAAAGTAGATTTTTTTTCTTTATTGCAGGATGGCTTTGTAGTGCGAATATTTGCAACGAGTACTGAGCCTGTACTGCAACAAGAACTGCAGCTTAAGCTCGCAAGGAAATGCTTACATGCCTGTGGCATCTCATTGTTTGATCTGGAGAAAGACTTGCACATTATCAGTAAGTCCTCTTCTTTGAAGGTTAATAACAAGCAAGTTATGCAAATCATAAAACTGAAACAGTGCCCTTCCCTTTGTTTGCCTTTGTTATGTGCAGGAAGGTACAGCTCTATTACAAACATGTGAAGTACAAGGGTTTTGAAACTCCTTAAGTGTAATCCATGCCCTCATTTTGACTCACCTTGCTGTCTATAGCACTATGCATGGTTTCCCAGTATTCTCCTGTAGTTGTATAATAAATATATAATTGTTTGAAGCTTGGACTTCATAATAGTGCTTGTATAATATGTAGTTGAGCTATAGAACTCCTTGCTGTGGGTCAAAGTTAACAAAAGTTAAAAGGACTGCTGTCTGGATTAAAGGAAAAGAAATATGTGGAAACTACCCTTTTGCTTCAGAATTTGAGATGCAAAAATTGTTGGTCTCTATGAAGCTATTTTGGAAAAATATCACTTGACATTTGCTTTGGTTTTGATTTTTTTTCTCTGATAGGTGTCTGCTTTTGTCACCATCAGAACAAAAAGCGTATTTGGCTACATGGACCTTTTGTCTGACCAAATGCGCTTGCTTTTATGCTAGTGCTTTCTTCCTCTTTGAACAACTCGGCCAGGTCTAGCCCATTAAACCTTCTTGTGGCAGCAAAACTTTGTTTCATTTGTCACTTAGTCTCCCTAGCAGGGTTAGGTCAGTAAACTAGTCTGTGAAACTGCCTGGTTTAACTGTCCAGTTAACGCTGTCTTACACGCACAGGTACAGGGTTTGATGAGGAATCAGCTGTCCTTGGTGCTGGAAGAGAGTTTGCACTAATGAAAACTTCTAGTGGCAAGGTACTGAAAATGTTCTGTAGTAAACAGCAAATTGCATCAATATATTTCTACATGTTTTGTAATTTAATTTTTTTTAGTTTCTTTTTAGTGTGTTAGAATGAATATATATGACTGTATTTAAATACATTTTCAGAGCCCACTTTAAAGGGAAAAAGGCAAATGGTTATTTGAAAACATAAACAGATGGTGTTGGAACCAATCTTAATCTTAACTGTTTCATTGAATTTATCAGAATTTCTGCAGTCAGTCTTACTTAAAGGCAGTGTGGGGCTTTGTTTTAGGTTTGGGAGAGAGGGATTACTTTTTATCTGCAAATGATATATTAGCACATTTGCAAAATTTTTGACCTCATAACTTTTCCATAAACAGTCTGACCATAGTAGTTTATTTAAATTCCAGTCTGATTTTTTGTGATCCTTCAGAGAATTACTGACTGCCCCTATGCAAAGTTTTTGATTGATTTTTTGGAAACCTATTCTTAATATTTTGATAATGTTTGTTCTGCTCAGTGGAGACTGTTTCTCAGAGGTATTTGCATATTCATTGAAATTTAGAAATTATTTTGCTTACTGTCACTATGACTTTTTACATTATTTACTGTGTTTCTATTTCAGTTTGGGAAACTGATGTTATTTTACTTGTATAAGCATAGTTCTTTGTTTTCCTGTGTTCAGAATTGTGTTGCTTTATTGAAATGGAAGCCTTGCTCTGCTTCTGTCAAAATAGTGAGATTGGTGAAAATGTTCATAAATAAATTTCACTATTTTTTCCTAATAAAATTTAATAGTATGAAACAATTTGATCAAGCAGAACTCTTCAGACATTAGAGGAGATAATTTTATATTGAAGAGGCATTTGTTAATCTGAAGATCACATTAATCTAACAGACCTCCTAGTTTTGATCTATAAAGTTGAGTGTTTAGGTATGAAATACACTTTATAAGACATTGGAAAATGGCTTTAGGTGACCACATAGGTTAACACACCCATTTTATAGTACTGTTGAGTAGCGTGGTTCTAGAGGAAACTTTTTAGTCCGTATCATTTTTTTGTGTTTGTTCATGTGAAATATTTTACTCTGTCTTACTCCTTATGTACTCCATGGCCACTGTGCCTTTACTGAAAATAAGTTTTAAAAAGGTGTTGAAGCATATTAAAAATTGTAGTAATTTGTTATTTTTTATTATTTTTATTGTTACAATACCATCTTGTTTTTACACAGATCAGACATTTCCCTTAAGTGTTCTAAAAGCTTGGTTTCCTCTGCCTAGTTTCTTCTGAACAGTTCTTTCTTGTGTGTTCAACTCATCTAGCCAAACAATTATATATGAAAACCTACTGTGGCACAGTAGAAAGCACATTTTAAAACAAGCAGAGTCTAATCAGAATGTTTCCCTCATTAAGTAAAAATTAATAGGTGTACGATAGAGATATTGAAATGGTGTAAACAATGTCAGGAAAAGTTCTGTATTGTTTGAAATGACAATTTTTTTTTAAAATGGAACTTTAAAAATTAAGCAAGTTTAAAGTGTTGTGGCATAAATGAAAACGATAAACTGTTTTCTCCTAGATTTATTATACTGGCAAGTATCAGAGCCTTGGAATCAAACAAGGTGGTCAAGCAGGAAAATGGGTTGAACTCCCAATCACAAAATCTCCAAAGATTATTCAGTTCTCTGTTGGACATGATGGCTCACATGCCTTACTTGTTGCTGAGGATGGAAGCATATTCTTCACAGGTTCTGCTAGTAAAGGAGAGGATGGGGAATCAAGTACGTATTATGCTTGCTTGATCAGTGATTGATAGAAGCCTATTAACCACCTTATAGTTTGAGAAGAAGAGTTTTAATATTTTCCAAGAAACTGTTGTGTTGTGTTAGATCAATGAAAAAAAAAGAAAGAAAAAAAAGTGAAAAATGTGTTTTGATAAATACCTAGCTCTTGAGGATCTTAAAACAAAGCTGATATTTTGATGG
>NW_010340386.1:0-11756 GCF_000700745.2 Antrostomus carolinensis
GGAGCCCCCAACATAAGAAAAACATGGACCTTTTAGAACGAGTCCAGAGAAGGTCACGAGGATGATGCGAGGGCTGGAGCACCTCTTCTGTGAGGACAGGCTGAAAGAGAGTTGGGGATGTTCAGCCTGGAGAAGAGAAGGCTCCACCGAGATCTTATAGCGGCCTTCCAATACCTGAAGGGGGCCTACAAGAAAGTTGGGGAGGGACTTTTCATAAAAGCAATTAATGACAGAAAAAGGGGAAATGGGTTTAAGCTGAAAGAGGGTAGATTTAGATGAGATATTAGGAAGAGGTTCTTGACTGTGAGGGTGGTCAGATACTGGAACAGGTTGCCCAAGGAAGTTGTGGATGCCCCCTCCCTGAAAGTGCTCAAGGCCAGGTTGGATGAGGCTTTGAGCAACCTGATCTAGTGGAAGGTGTCCCTGCTGATGGCAGGGGGATTGGAACTAGATGATCTTTAAGGTCCCTTCCAACCCAAACCATTTTATGATTCTAAATTAGCTCCACTAAAACAACAACAACAACAAATAAAAAACAGAAAAAAGTATGCAACTAACCAACCCCACCAAAAAATCTCACTATATTTTATTATTAGGTTTCATGTCACTGACAGGTACCATGATATCTACAGTTGTCATGCCTTTACTAATACGCAACTTATTGTGTTAATGAAAACAGTAATTTAAAAAAACATATATAAAGGAGAACCCCTTCCCTCCTTATCAGATACTCAGAGACAAATTCTCCATTAATGTAGTTCAGGTAAACACAAGAGAACTTGCACTAATTTACACCATATGACAATTTACCTTTCCCATTGCTGCTCAACACAAAAGAAACAACAAAAATCCCCTCAATCTCCAGTACTGCAAACTCTATGCAATCTGCAAAGCTGTTTATCAAATAGTGCACATAGCAATATATATGAAACTAAAAATTTCCACCAAACTTCTGCTAGAGGTAAAACCAGTTTTCTGACAATTTCTTCACCTAGGACTGGGTTAAACATGGTAAAAGACTGTAACTGCTATGACTCCTTACGAAAATTGCTAACTAGCTCCTGCAGAGCTGTATCTACATAGTGGAGTTGCAGAAACAGGGCTGAATACCTAATGTGGCTTTGGTAGCTACCTGAAGAACAACAGTGTTTTTATAGTCCTACATGAATTTTTGCTGGACCAACAATTAGTAAAGCTGTTGTTCCTTTAATAACAACACTCGTTATGAAGGATTAGAGGCAACTGACAAGCACAGTTGTTACATAATGATCTAATTTTCTATTTCTAGACTTTTTTCAAGAAAAAAAGGTTTTGAGGTTGTATGTCAAGACCATATTATTGTATGTAAAGACAGATATTATCTACATCAATAAAAAAGCTTCTTATTTCTGTATAGAAGGGAACCATGATGATATTTGTGTTTTACCTACACTATAATCTATCTAAAAAAAACAAGGCACGTGGCTGGTCAAAGTTCCTATTTGTGTAAGTAAATAATTCCTGTAAAAAACCACTGCCACAACTCTTCTCCAGAGCACAGTTTTGAAAGTAAGTTGTCGTTGACGTAGCATACAATATCAGAGAAGGTAAATTATTATAACATAGATAATTTTATCTGAAACAGGAAACATAGTAGTCTTGTTTCAGACATATTAATGTATACAATGGCTGTTTTGAGCAGTTCATCTTTAAATTAATTAAATTAAATTTAATTTAGTAAACTAGTTGAATTCTCCACATCAGGCTCAGCAGTTGCACCAGAAGGATAATAATGTCTCCACGTTTAATAAGTGTTGTGAGGATAAACTCATTGATGATCAAGAGATGCTCAGATTATGGTGAGAGTAGTCAGCCAGCCATGGAAAAGACAGGTATTATGCAGTCCATCTTTTCATTATTCAATCAACATGTTTATCTCGTTACATATAAAGTGACCGTCACCAGTGCAAGGGTATGTGAAATCATAACCCAAGAGAACCAAAAACGAAAAGCAGTATTTGTTGCCTCTGTCTTTACAAAGGTTGTTAATTGAGGTTTGACACAAATTATTTCCACTATTAATGTTGTCAGTTTCTTGACATTGGCTCTGACCTAAGCTGCTAGGCACTCTGATAGCAAACACAATTACACTGCACACACAGTTGTGCTTATTAATAGGAGGGCAATTTTGATTGAGAACTGACAACTATTTTCAACCTCCCTTAATAAAAGCAGTGCAGAGTCCAACCAAAACTCTCTGCAGCACACTTCATTAAGCACAGCAACAATCTATATGGGAACCTCCCAGTGCAATTAAATCTGCCAAAAAAGATCAGATGCAATAGGTTATCAACTATGATATCACAGCCTTTCAGCACTTCTGAAACTCTACTTGGTCACATTTCAATAAAGCTGCAATTAAAATAACAGCAGTGTAATTAAAATAACAAAAGTAAAATTCAGGTAAAATCAGCACAGGACTTGAATTCTCTTATGGGCAATTGCAGCAATATTGGCTATTGAATGCAAACAACAGAAATTGTGTTTGTTTCAACTTGTTTATCTGCTAGTGCCTACTCAGATATTTGTGCTGACACTGAATGTTGATAAGTTGCCAAGCAAAACATTTTACAGCAGAAGATTTTCATACTTTGGACTTATGAAGAGTAGCACAAGATTTGTCATTCAAGGTCTGAAGGTTCCCACCCCTCTGCTGCTTGTTATGCATTTCTTGCTGGGACTCCTGAGAAGCTCAACTGACAACTATTGAACAATTGCATATTACACTCTAATATATGAAGGAAAACTGAATTTATTGCTAGCTCACCCGAGTTACATCAAGCTTTAATTTGTTTGTTTTAAGGAGTTTAAAGCCATAGAAGTCAGGCTGCTGCTTCAATCAAGCAGTCAAGCTGTCCCCCCAGGGGGCACAGGAACTTCTGAAATAGAGATAGTTTATCACTATCCAGAAAGAAGTTGTCTTTTTTTGCAGTGAGGCTCCACAAAATATATTTATAACATGACACTAAATTAACTCACTTGTATTGGAATGTTTTCATAGCTTTGGATAAGTGTAAGACATCTCTTTCTTCTCTTTTGCGCTTTCACATTGCCTTTTGTAAGCTTAAACACAATTCTGAAGTAGTGAATGTAACTGACTAATTGACATTTCATCATGTTATAGAATTATTTATATATTTTAATTTTGCTGTTCTATACTCTGTGCTGTGTTTTGAGGACATGTAGTACTTTTCCTCTGCAATCAAATAAAATGTCTGACAAAATCTTTTTGAAATTAGTAGCTCAGCCTGCTTCTTTCCACAGCTACTGAGAGCTATTCTTGTGTAGAGACATTTTTAAGGACATAAATCCTCTAATTAAGACATGAATATGAGGATAAAAGACTTCACCTTCTTTAAAGGTCAAATGAGAGCTAATGGGATATCTGCAGCCCAAGTACAGCAAGCCCAGCATGCAGACCTACTATCGACAAGATATACAGAGAATGCAAATCTTAATGTACTTCTGTTTCTAGACTACCTATTTGGCGTGTATGGAAGTTCTTAACATACCATAATTCAACTTATGACTAAAGTTTATAATATTCTTGAAATATTAAAAAGTTTCTGAAATCAGAATAACAATTTCCAAAAATCATATCCTACCACTTCCTTTGTCAGCATTCATAGCAAGTGTGAATAAAGTAACAAAGACATCAGAAAAAATTAAACATACTATGATTAAACACACTAAGATGCTTCTTTCAAACACCCTATTTACCTGTAAATTAACATATACTGATATTACAGGAGACTCCTGAAAAATACAGTAACTTTTTGTTTGTAAAGACCTGTTTTGTAGCAATAAAAGCTGGAAGATTATACAGTCACAGTTGTTCCCATGGAAACTTTTCATCTGACACTCAGAAATGCAGGTTGAGCACAGAGTAAAAAATGTGGTCTGGCAGGTGCCCATGCACTTTGGAATACTCCACACACACCATCACAAGAATCACTGTCACTTAGTGTAGAGGGTATCTGGGGTATGCAACTGGACTCATTCCTAGTTATAAATCAGTCATTCTTCCTATGCTGAACTATACACTCAGAAAATTCCTACACGGGGTGAAAAAAAAAGGGGGGGGGGAATCCATTATTCACCCCATGTCCCACTTGACAATACTCGCTGCGTCCCACTGACTTATCAATAACTGATATATATTCTAAGTAAACAGGTCATAAAATGGCTCACATTCAATAAAGCCTTCACCATTTGTCCTAGTAAAAATAAACAAACAGGCAAATGTTGCATGCAGCCTCAGCCTAATACTGTATAGATACATTACAGATTACATGACTTATTATTCTTTTCACAACTCCTCTAGGAGTTAATATACTAAAAAACCCTATTATAATATATACATAATATTTAATAGAAAAGCTTTTTGTGATCCTTTATTTATTAAAAAGAATTTTCAAAGCACACTAATTTACAGCATTCACTGCTAATTTACTCATTAATAATAATTTGTGACATTAGTTGGACTGATCACTGTTATAAGCAATTGTTTTGCCTTAATTCTAACCTGCACTTACAGTAGACCTGCAAATTGGCTATGTAATAAAGTTAATTAGCTTTTTATTTCTGTAAGGGTGAGCAACAACTTCTACTAATTAAATTTGCATAAAGAAATCCTAAAGTTACCAACTAGTAAGTTCCTAAAGGCTGTCTGTCAGTCACAAGCTGGTGAAATTTTCCTGTTTCTCACCATAAAACTGCATCATCCTTACACCCTTCAACAAGAAGAATAGCAACAACATAATCTTCAAATACCTCCATACTCTGAGCAGCTGAATAGTTTTATTATCCTGTGAATGAAAATTACCAGTTATTCGTATTTGAACTACTAGATGCAATCTTGCTGTGCCAACTAATTCCAGCTGAAGACCTTGATCTATTTGGTTCACAAAAATTATTTGCAGTTACAAACACAGGTCTCCCAAAATCCCACGTGAAAGAAACTAAGCTATTTCACTTTATAGGCACCACAACAACCTTTCAAAAACCCAGCTCCCTACAACAATGTTCATTAAATCTTCATACTACAATCAAAATGTTTATCTCCCCACCTTCTTTCTTCTACTTGTTTTTTTCTAAAACTAAAAGCACTCAGAAAAAACAAACAGGACAAAAAATGTCTGGGTTTTTTTTAGGTTGTTGGTTTGGGGTTTGGGGTTTTTTTGTTCTTTTGGTTTTGGTTTGGTTTTTTGTTTTTTGTTTTTTTTTTTTCTCAATGTAGAAGTCATATCCAGTTCCCCAGCCTTCAATCCACCAGACTATAACCACCCTACAAATTTAGTTAGTGGCTCAAAAAAAGATTAGAAATTCCTGATCTCTTAAGGAAAAATATTAAAAGTCAAGCCTATCTTTAAGTTCTCAAATTTTCTGCAATACAGTGTCAGTTTACTAGGCTGACTATTCTGTTTATTCTTGCCTGAAATACAAAACCAAATTACATACCTACAAGTAAGGCCTCACAGGTGTAAAAGGTTTTCACAAATTTTAAGAACTTATGTGAAAAAACTGTGAAAAAGCCTTTTATTAATACTATAGAATAATGTGTTTAGATCCCAAGTAGGATGAAGCTGAAGAATTTATTACTGTGCTTTTTCTATTAAAACTGTTGCAGGCAACTTGGAAACATTTTAAGTTGGTTTAATGATAAATTATTAGGACACTAACTGTAAAACTGAGACCAGCCATTAAGTACTGCCTCAGCAGAGCACTATTGTGATAAGCCTAACAGGAAGCCAGGGCTGATGCAGCCCAACTGATTGTAGTTGGCTTCCTCGATGATCAGAACAAAGGAGAGGGCTCACGAAGTCAGACCTACTCCTATCACAGTCTCCTCTTGCCTTCAATCCTCAAGCTGCATACACAGCTTTACCTGTCAGTGCTACACACCCATCACTTTCACTACAAACTTTAACCTTCTTTTAAATATCACTACAGAAAATGAAAAAGTTTTACACATTTGTTTCTAAATCTCCCCTTATTTACTCCAGTGTCTCTTCAGTTGTTTCTACACAAGAATTCTGGTTTATGCCAGTTAAGAGAATCAGGATGCTTGGTTCTAGTAATTCATTAACATGAGCACTGAAAGAGGTAGATGTAGCAGTAAGTACCCCCTTTGCAGTAAATGCACAGGAAGGCAAAAACTATCTTTTTCTCTTTCTCATGCTGTGTTGGGTTTGGGGGGGGGGGTTACACACTAGCATATGTGTTCAAATGCACAATACAAAACAAACTAGGTATAAGCTTGTGCATATACATAGTATTTATCACATACAGTATATGTAAAATCTGGGTGGACTTAATCTACCTGAGTTAGAAAGAGGAACTTGTGAGTTAATCCACTACTAAGCCTTCTTCCTGCAGCAAATGAAAAACATAAAACCTCTTGAATCTAAAAGGTTAGTGACGTGCACCACTTCATCCTCCAGGAACATTACATAACCTTGTCATATTCAGTAATTTAATGAAAGGAAATTCCGCTTCAAAGCTCTCTACTGCTTCTTTTTCAAATTTTAATGTCTGCAGACTGCATATGAATTATTTGGTAACTGAGAGCTGACACCCCTTTTCAATGCGCAAAGTTGAAGCAGTGGATCTTAAAATGCCAGGCATGCAACTCCTCCTTTCCAAAGGAGTTTTGCTCTAAAAGAAAAGGGGAAATAATGATATCCTACAGGTAAGAGTATCAATTATTGACTGAGAGTATCTGGGTTATGACTAGAGAGATGTCCTTTATTGGTGTTTCAGTCTTAATTAAACCCTTACAATACAGGTAATAAACTAAGAAGAATAAAGCTGGGGTACTTTAACAACTGAGTGAAACTTACACTATTTTTTTTTTATTTATCTAAACACAGCAAAGTGCATACTTGGCCATTTATACACAGGGCAGATTTCTCATTACTGACGGTGAAAGCAAAATCATCTATGCAATGATAAGACTGACTCAAAGAGAAAAGAAGTCACAAAATTCTACATACTAAATATGGTTCAGTGTTAATGCTTGACAAGGCATCAATACAAACAAATTCTTGTAAATCCCGTTCAAGCAGAAGAGAAATTAATAAAATTCTGCCTGCGAAAAGACCACATGTCTTACTTTCATTTACCAACTTTCTTTTCCAACACTAGAGACAAACTGCCTTTTCACCAATACCCCAACTAGCAAGCACATCAAAGGGGAAAAGCAGTCTGTTACGATCTGCTACTATGCTCTTGTGAAAGTGACCTCAGACCCTACTCTTTTGTACAACATGCCTGTATGGGTGAAATGCCTTACTGTTATCCAATTACTCTAAAATCATCCCTAGCTCAAGCCAGCTGAAGGTAAAAGCAAGGAAAAAATTATAAAAATACATGTTATCAAATTTTATTAGGACATAGGTGACAGAAAATTTGAAGTAATTCAATCTTTCTATATAACTGGATAAACACCTCTCTCTCTCTCTTAGACGTAAAACAACATTTGAAACTTAACTTAGATGTCAAGTACAGAGAACATGTGTTCCTCTTACCAGCAATGCTGTGAGAGCTATGCTGCTTCAGCTGTACTAAAAGACAGGTTAACATGGCTTGCAAGATGATATATTACGGATGCACAAGGAGATATATATAAACTAGGTCAGAAAATTGTTAATAGGTATTAGAAAAGATACAATGACTAAAGGCCGCAATGGATCATCCCAGTTCTTTCCTTACAAGTCACTTAAGATACATCAGTATGATTAACACAGTATAAGCAGCCTGCTCTGTGATATGGTTATGCAGATATAAAAGCAGTGATTAGAATGTATTTAGACTAGCAGTATTTTTGGTACTGTGTGATTTTGGTAATACATAAGCATCCAACCATGTACAACTCCTGCTGTGAATACAAATTCCTCTAAGTCACATTTTGTTGTCAGTAAGGACAATGCACTGCCAATATGCAAAAAAAAATACTACTTCTAAAGCGCAGTTTTGTAGTTAAAACTACATCTGCTCTATTAATTTCTTCAACAGGAGCTCTAAAACCTGTCCAATAAAGTTATGCTAGCAGAAATTTGAAGTACATTATATATAATATATTCAAGAATGTTCAAACTAAAACCTCATATAAAGATACACACAACAAAGTTGTAAGTAGCTCAAAAAAATCAATTAAATAGCAGAAACATAACCAAAAGAAATGTATCACCACAGAAAGGTAAACCTCTAATTACTACAAGTCTCTTTCTGTTTTAATTCTGGTATGTGACAGCACTTTGTACAATGATGATCTGAAATCTATTACCTAAAACCATTGAAGAGTACAATTATTTGATACTTTGTATGTTGCTGTAGCATTGCACTTGCTTTACAAGAATCATGCATGGTTTTTCATGTTACTTAAGTAATGTTAATATAATTTGCAGTGATTAAAAATACACCTAAACAGATAGTCCCACAGTGCTGTGTCTAGCTTACACCTATCACATCTATATCTCACCAATACTTTTCATTTTTCCCTCTTTAACATAAATTTATTCTTCTTAAAAAAAAAAAAAAAAAGAGATATCAAGAAATCATAGCACTACATGGAACTGATATTCAGTCTAGGGCATGCTATTTAAATGGAACATAATGGCAAATTGAAGGTGGAAAAGGTGTAAAAGTCTTACGTGTGGCCAGATGCCATACTTTAAGACAAAATCTTACTCTAGCTTCTCTAGTTTATTTTGCAATTGAACACAAAGCTTTTCTGTTACTCAGTTGAAGAAGCAAGAAAATATTTTGGTTTATGCATACCGGCTATTTATAGTGTCAAAGTTAAAAGTGATTTTTATTACTGTAGTATATATAGATCGCGAAGAGCCTTACTTTTGTTTGGTCTTCTGTCTTAGAAGGAATTCCCATCAAATATCATAATTATGCTTTATCTTTACTTGAGAAAATAAACAGTGGCCCAGACAGAGGGACTCTTCCATTCTGATTTTCCTATCATGCATTGTCCTTGTCTTATGCTCTTCTTGCTCTATCCACAGCTATTATTAGACTAAGCTAAACAAACCAAACTGGAACTGTCTAGAATAGTTCAGGTCTGCGATCCCAAGTGATTCAGTGAAGGCAATATAGAATCCACAAAGTTAATTATCCTGGGCTTTACATCATGACTTCTCTATGGAATGATTATATTTTTACAGTGAAGGATCCCCCATAAATTGGGACCTTGGCTGCACAACTGTAACACTGATGCACAGAGGTGATCTTAGCGGGGTCTGAAATACATTTTCAAGTTAGTGATTTGACACTAAGTACTTGCAATATATTCTATGATTTCATCCAATTTACTGTTTTCAAGGAATACTTGGTTTTTTAGAAGTTTACAAAATACAAGCTTGCAAGAGTTTTGTAGGACACAATGCAGCCTTCTTTCTTAAAAAAAAATAATTTACATTTGCCTTGTCATAGAGATCTTCACTCTGAAGCCTCCATCATAATTCAATTAATGTTTATCTTTAAAATAGAAGTAAATATTACAGAAATATAACTATCAATAAGGATGGTACTCTCATTTTTTTTCTTTCACAGGCAAATACAGTCTTTCCAATTATTATAAAAACAAAAAGTAGTATAAATCCTAGTCTTCGTTCCCTTCTCAGTTCATATCTAAATAGTAAGATTCAGAAAACAAATTCACTGAAGTTTGGTCTGAAGAGATAAAATTGGAAGCCAAAAGTACTGAAAGTGACAATTGGCTACTGGGCAGATGAGAGGGCAGAGAGCCAAAACTTTGAAATTCTAATCCCATCTCTGCTAATTGCTTGTTGTTTAGCTTCAGGCAAATGACTTAACCTCCATGTCTCAATTTCCTTACTTCCAGGATTATGCTACTTACATATGTTGTGAAATATACAGAGGGGTATTATAGTGGTTACTGTCACTATATTTACAAAAATTTGTGTAGAGATTTGTGCTCATGTATTTAATGAGGGCTGAAAAATTTTACCGCTTAAGCCCTGTCTATTTATAACAAGGATGACACTTCTTAGGGTGAAGGAAAGAAAAACAAAAAAAGCAAACAAACTACACTCAAATATTTAGAGTGTCAGTGAAAACTGGTAGCTATCTGGCAAAGTTATTAGTCTTTGAAAATAGCAGTCCTCTGCATATCAGAATTGCAAAATGTTGGTTTAATTAATGTTCTTTTCTGTAACAAATCAGCTTACATTGCACAAGTGTACTGAATAAGAACTGCTCATTTTGACACTGAGAGGTATGTACTGAAAAAGGTTATCTTCTACGGAATTATAATAAATTAGTTCTGCAAAATATATTGCCCTGCATCATAATTCAAATTTAGCGGTGTACAATTAATATTGTGCCCATTTAAATAATACAATTGAATGTTTTGATTATGCAGCCATGTTAATAATAGTCACTTAAAATACTCATTTATATAACAGTAAGTATGTATGGATATGTTTACATCTACGTGATATGCATGTTCAGAAATAAGAAATTTTGGAAAACTGTACATTACACATCAAGCTTCAGTAACCTCTTGAAAGTTATATTTTAAAAGCACTGAATGTTTCCTGAACTCCTGAACTCAAATGTCTATGCCTGAATCTCAATAACATATTCAAAACGTAGAAAATGTCTTGTGAACTGTCATTGTACTGCATCATCAAAGCTAGAATCTGCTCACAGGAATCATACCAAAGGAGGTTAAAATCTGCATTGCTGTAAAACTTTTTGATTTTTCTTGGATTTCTCCTTCTGGATATAAGAAGACAGAAATAAATTTCTCACAACAAAACTTAAAACTATTGACACATTCATATGATGTTAGACTACTGAATCTGGGGATGCAAAAAATATAGCAGGTGACCAAAAAAGAACACAAAATAGCTGGCCTCAAGTACGTAAATACAAGAGGAATTGGGCTGTGGAAAGATGGGAAGTAAGAAACACGCTGAAAACACGTCTCTTTTAATGAAAAGAATGCTGAAAAGCAAAACAGAAACTGAAATTGCTGGTCAAACAATGTAGAGGGATAATGCAAACAAGGATGAATTTTGGGTCTATTTAAAATTTATGTAAAAATTTAAGTAAAAATAAGATCTTTTCATATCATATAGCCAGTCAGTCATGTAAATTTATTAAAAATTAATTAAGTTCGAAAACTTTGGCTTTAGTATGTATAAAAGTTGTTTACTCCCAAGGGCTGTCTGGAAAGTTGTAATTTACTCTTTGTGTTCCTTAACATGCAATGCACCATATAGAATAATAGTAAAACCTCTTGAATAAATTACTCTATCTTTCATAAATCACAAGAATCAATTACTAAGTGCACTGTTCCTTCACTGAATGCCTTTAGAAAGCCCCCAATTTCTGGAAGTTCGATAATTTTGCATATCACTGTGTCAAAAACTGTCACACACAATTGGAAAAATTTCTAATTACAGTTAGAAATAAATATTTAGAAGTTATACTTTGTTGTTTTCACTTCTAATACCGAACCTTTTTATCAAAGTAGACAGCTTTCTAAAAACTCTAGGAAAAATAGTGTTTGAAGTTTTTGTTTTCATTATTCTTAACAGTATTCTTCACTGGAATAATACAATATAATGCAATATAGGGTAATAAAGCAAAAAGGAAGTGGGGAGAAGAATCAATACAAAACTGCAACTCAAAAAGATGGAAATCAGAAATCAGAAAAGTCCACTGGAGTACCAGAT
>NW_010340387.1:0-6496 GCF_000700745.2 Antrostomus carolinensis
GACCTGAGGGCCCCATTGAGAGGATTGTGGCCGATTTTGGGAGGCCTCTCGCGTGGCCAAGGCCATGTGGACAGCCGAAGGACTGCAAACACGGGAGGGCTGGCCTGAGTGCGTGAAAGCTCAGATAGGACAGGCCGGGGGGAGGCATCGGGGCTTGGCCCTGCGTTAACGGTGCGGGGGAAAGAAACACCAACACAGCCCAGCCGAAGCCATCCTGCTCTGCCCGACCTCCACGGCACCAAATCAAAGGGTACTGCTGGCACAGAGAAACAGTAGAAAGGGACCTGGGGAATTCAGAGACCCCGAGCAGGGAATGTAAATGTAAAGTTTAATAACTGCAACCAATCCAGCTGGAGAAATGTCACTCCTGAATGAGTAGCACTCTGCGAGGCTGCACTGTCATGTCCCAGAGCCGCTGCCAAGCCACGGCCCTGGCATCAGAGCCTTGTCCCTGCACCTTAGTGGTGGAGGATTCCCCCTTCCCAGGGGAGGCGAGGTGGGGATGCAGAGCCTGCCCCTTCCCACCACCCATGCCACTCACCTGGAAGAAGTCTGGATCCAGGTCCCCTGATGGTGACAGTTTTCTGCCTGTCTCTGGCCCTGAGCTGGCGAAATTCGGGCGCTGGGGAGAATCCCGCCTGCTCCTGATTGCCAAACTGTTAGTAAAATAATGACAAGAGGAAAAGAGTTGAGGAGGGGTTTGGGTGGGGACAAGTGATTCTTGGGGTAAATATGCATTGCTCAGTGAGGCGAGGAGGAGGTGGGGGAGATGCGATAGCCGCCTGTGATTGTTTGAAGAAGGTGATCCCCTGGCCTGGGGTGGGGTTTGCTAAGCGTGGCACAAAAAGGCTTAATAAGGAGAAATAGGATTCAGTGCATAAGAAGGGCACATTTAGGGAGATTATCAGGGCGTGGGACCCCCAAACCCTCCCTGCTGTTTGATTTGTAAAATAGATCATCCAAGGTGCTGGCTGTGAAGAGCAGGGAGAGCTGGCCTCCGCCCTTCCCAGGGGGAGGGAGGTTTCTCCATCCCACTGTGGGGAACTGAGACCTTCTCCCCACGCCCCTTCGTCCTCGTTGTCACCCAAAATCAGCGAGTAAGGCCCCTCTTAGCCCTGTGCTCCTGGATCACAAATAATCCTAAATTGCCCTCCTGTCCTCTTTGCCCACACAAGGAATAAGGTGGGTGGATTCGCTGAGTCTTGGGGAGCAGGAGGGAGAAGAGGTGCTCTTGGAATTCCTTTTGGGAAGAAGAGTCCTCACCTGCCTGTCCCAGGGATTTCTGACACGTCCGAAGGGATGGCTCTCCCTCAGGGAAAAAAGCACCAAGGACACCTACTCTTCCATGCCAGCACTGGTTGCCACAACATGTCCTTAAGGGCCCCTGCCCAGGCTGTTTGGACAACAGGCTGTTGATGGGGCACACGCGTGGGCCCAACATGCTTGCACAAACCCTCTGCCCTTGGCAAAGCAGGCTTGAAACCAGCACGAAACCTTGGCTGCTGGTACAGGGGAATCACCAGATGGAGATGTTCCACATCAGCTCACAAATTATTTCAGCCGGTGGATTCCAAGTGTGGCCTGCTGTGCCCCTCCTTACCCTCCCCTATCCCTGCCTGAATTATCTGGTCCCCCCACCCCACCTCGAGGGAGGTGGGTGGCCAAGAGCAGGGGGCACAAGTCGTGCTAAGGCTTCACCTGTGTGTAAAGGAGTGGGAGGTGCGGGCAGCATGCCCCAGCGCGTGGACAGGGAGTGCACGGCAGATGGCCGCCCCTGACACAGACAACAGGTAAGGGGCTGTGGGTGCAGAAAGCCCAGGGCAGCCTTCTGCTGTGCTGGTACACGGCTGCATGGTCGCTATTTCAGTCAGCCCAGAAATTTAACAGCCTCTAAAGCCTTTGGTTTCTTCAAAGATGAAACTCATTGTTGCAAACAAGCCGCTGCTGGCTGCGAGTTGGAGCTGGAGTCAGTCTTTGAAGCCAGGCAAATGCCTCTTGTCCCAGGGGCTGCAGGATGGAGCTGGACAGGGTCTATCAGCGCATTGTCAACTCAAACTCCTAATTCAGCCATGCCCCAGCAGCTGTCAGAACACCCAGTAATGTGTGCTTACTTTTGAAGGCAGGCTAAACGCTGGTCCTCTTGGCTTCAACTCACCCAGCAGCAGATCATGCTCTTGTTTGAAGATAACTACTGTGTCAGAGAAGTCCATCCAACTACTTCCTGGGAAGAAGAGATGTGTTACTAACATGGGAAAATTTGCCTTTTTACAGTAATTACATGTAATAACATCTTGCAACGTCCCCTTTTATCCTACAGGGCTGCCAATGCCTTATCCAGACAAGACGCCCAGAAAATGCAGCTACCACTGGAACTGAGCAAGACAACTTGTTTACAAGACAGATCAGTGCTTCTCAGCAGCAGAGGGCAGAAGGAAGGGGAGGCTGCTGTCTCCGGGTCCAGCGCAGGCAGTTCAGAGAGATGGCCTGCATTGTTCTAAATCAGGATAACGAGGCATTTCCGCAGCCCCTTTCCTATGGGAATCCCAACAGGTTGTTGTCTTCCCCTCGCACAAGGGGAAGTATGGCACCAGGAGGGTGAAGCCTTAGACACCAGCGTTAAGGGAAGGAGAGAAGGTGGGGCTGCCAGAGCTTTTCAGCCCTAATTCGAAGACACCAGGCAACAAAGCAAGTCCACAGTCTACCCTGACACCTTCCCGGAGCAGCGTCTGGCAGCTCCACATGCTATTGAGTCAGAGGAAAGTGTGGAACCTGCTTCCCGCTCTGTCCTGCTGTGCCCAGGCTCTCCCGTGCCTGCAAACCAGCCTGCGATGAACCTTTCACGTCTGACCTGGCTGCATCCCCTTATGCTCTTGGGCTGTCAAAGTCCTGTTACATCTTTTGCTCAAATGTGCAAATGACTGAAGCGTGCATAGAAATCTCCTTCCCTCCCAGCCGCACAATGATCAGTTGCTACTTACACTTTCTTCTCCTTCCTCTCTCTGCCTCCAGCTCTTTCCCAGCCATGGACCCCTGCCTTCATCCTTCCATCCTGGGGCAGCTGCAGCAAAGGACGAGGTACCTCCCAAGAACAGGGAAACAGAGGCAGCTCCTGCACTGCAGTGTAGCAACAAAAGCAAAAGGAGACATTGATGGGAAACAATCGCGGCTGTGAGACTTAAGAATTTCCTTTCTCTTAAAGAAACCAGCTCAGAATCTGCTGATTTGAGGGCTTGGGAGATGGGAGGATGACATGACTTGTCCTGTGGAGAGGCCCCTCTTCCTGTCAACTGCAGAGGGAGCCTGGGTAACCAGCACAGGTTAGGCTACCTCCAGACTGAGCTACCCCCCTTTCCCCTCCCCAGTGAACCCCACCAGGAGATAAACCCCTCGTGACATTCCCGACCCACTGAGTCACCCAGGGCTGTGCCCAGCCACCTGCCAAGGACAGGCGCCTGAGTCCCAGCCTCAGCAAAGCAAGGGCTGTGCCTCAGGTAACCAGCTTCTGAACACCTGAAGGTGGGCAGAAAGATTCACGGTCTGACACGTTTTGCTGGTGTGGCGGTGAGAGCTACCGTGGCATATTTTTAGCCATCAAATTCTGGCAGCAAATGGGGACATTGGTGTTTAAAGAGAGGGGTCAATGGGATAAAAGGGTGTCAGTGCTTTTTCCAGTGTAGATTATTTGGCTTTGGGTACTGGTAAAAGTTACACTCATAAAAGGCCTCTTCAGTATCTACAACGGGAGTGTCTGCTGGGATTGCCGGATCATATACCAGTAAATTTTAAGGGCAGACAAGGCTATTGGCGAGGAAGGAGAGGCAGCACCACAGCTGCTGGGGGTGCAGCAGAGGAGAGGGCTTTGCGTGACAGGGATTAGTGCTGTTGCCTCTGTGAAATTCGAAAACTGCATCAAAGTGAAGGGCCTGTTGCCTGTGCTGGGCCCGGGGTGGTGTGTCACTGCCTGGAAGTGGCTCCGGGAGTGCTGAGCCTGGCTCAAAGGCAGCCCATCCCACCAGCAGGTCTGCAGGCTTTCCCCGAGCCTGCTGCCCACTCTGCCCTGCTCGCAGGAGATGTGACTGCCACCCTGGGCCCCCAGTCCCACTCATTGTCACAGGACACGCCAGGCTGTCCACAGGATGGCTCTGGTCCAGGAGGTAGGGCCACCTCTGCAGGATATCAGGGTCCCATTGTCCCAGGGAACCCACAAGGCAGAGAAGCATCTGTATCATGTTCCACCCAAAAAACACTTTCTGTAGGCCAGGGAGGCTCACGCAGCGAGAGGGTGAGCTCTGCCCTTTCACAGGAGGACGTGTGGGAGCTGTTTCGCACAGAGTGGGTGTAACTAACGCCTCTGGAGCTGAGGGACTCTGCCCATCCTGTCATCTGGGGTTCCTCCAGACCCACTGTGCTCTCTGCCAGGGGTGCAGGGTGTGTGTTCACCTCCCATCCAAGGAGGTGGCTTGTGCGGACAGAAGAGCCGCCAGTAGCCCTGAGTGTGTCTCAGGACAGGGACAGACATGGGTCATAGAATCACAGTGGTTGGAAAAGAACTTTAAGCTCATCGAGTCCAACCATAAGATCATCGAGTCGCTCACCCTTTTATCATCCCAGCCCCTGGGATGGCCTCGGGAGCGGGAAGAGGAATACAGAGGGACACGAAGGGGAGGGAAGAGCCCAGCCGTGCCTTGCTATCCTCCCTGGGGTGGACAAGCAAATGTGTCTTGTTCCTCCCCAGCCAGAGCAAGGCGACCGGGCGAACATCTCAGCCTCTGCTCCTCATCTGGGAGGGATTTCTCAAGCCACATGAAAGGAAGGAGAGGAGACACTAGGCATTTCTCCTCTCCTGATGAGTTATGCGAGGGCAGCCTTTCCACCTCCCTTTGCAGCAGGGCTGTACAGGCACCAGGAGAGCTCGGACGAGGGGAGTGAGTCCTGTCCCCCAGCCAGCACCAAAGACTTGGGCTTCTCCAGTACTTGGGACGTGTCCTCACCTGCTGATCGCGGGGGGAAGTCCTCTGATATCAGCGCCTTGGGATTTTGTAATTTCGCTTCACCTCCGTGCCTTTGCCTTGATGTCTCTGCCCTGGTCAGCTCACTTGGCTGGAAAGTGATTTCCACTGCTGATGTCCCCCCACTTGCACGCTCTCTGTCAGTGTCCACTTGCAGCTCAGCCTTGGCTGGAGAGGAAGGGGTTTTCCTCACAGCTTCACTTCTGATCCCCACTCAATAAACTCCCCCTCTCCCTACTCTGCTGTCTCAGCATGCCTGGGGCACGACACAAGATATTACGCAGCAGCAGGGAAGTCCAGACAGCTCGCCATGTCCTAGGGCCAGTTACATCTCTTCTGCAGCTGTCTTCTCTGAAGCTGAAGGTGCTTCCTATGGAGAGTTTTCCAGGGATGGGACCAAGGGCGTGGGGGCTGACATTGGACCTGCAGGCAGATCACCAGGCTGGGGACAGATTTAAACACATGAGGCAGCAGCAGTCAGGCTCTGAAATCGGCAGGCAGGCCCCTCAGGATCCATCTGCTCCTGGTGAATTCAAGCTTTCCAAGTGACAGCTCCGGTCACTGTAATTCTGAAAGATTGCAAGGGGTGGGGGAGGAAACATCTCTATTTTTCTTCTATTTTTACAAGCATATGATACCACTTTGATACTAAATTACATGTTTTGCTGTATCCCTTGGTATTTACAGTCAGACTCCAAGCCACTAACCTCAGCAGCCGCTGGCCCAGACCCATCATCAGTCACTTTCTTTCTTGGTTTGTGTCCATTTTGCATGCAGCAAAAATGGAGGGAAAAAAAACACCCTTCCATGTCAAACCAGATGAAAATCCATCTGCAAAGCCACTGAAAATATCAGGGGATGACACCGCATTTGAAAACTTTGTAGTTTTAAAATCTACAGCTTCATTTAGACTCTTGTTCTTCTGCAGCTCTTGAAATTTCAACCCACTTTGGTTGTTTGTAAGAATAGCCAATATCTCCAGGCAATTAGTCTGGGATTATTATAATTGTTGTTCATGTGTGTGGAGTGACTGATGCAGATGTTTTTACAATGGATGCTTTATAAGATCAGAAAATACTTTCAAACTAAGTAGGCAGCATCATTTCCATGAAGGACGGCTTCCAAAATACCCACCATCAATCTTCCTCTTTCTTACCGCTGTCTGTGTGCCTGTCCCACTCCTCCCGAGAGGCATCTGCGAGCTGCAAAAACGCCGTTTGTCACACACAAAGCCACAATAGATTTTGAAAATCCAAAGCAAGGCCCAGCGCAGGACAGCGCGTTCCCAGTGATTTGTCTTGTGTGCTTGTAGTGTTGGTGACCACGAGCAGCACGGGGCTCTTTCCTCAAGTCATGGCTTGGCTGTCTTGCCTATGGCCCGGCAGAAGCAAGGGCAAAGGCCGGGGTGCCCCTGCGCTGCGGGGTGGTGGCTGGGAGGGTGCAGGCGGCCTGCAGCAGAGCTGTGTCTCACGGCAGAACTGGGTCCC
>NW_010340388.1:0-2291 GCF_000700745.2 Antrostomus carolinensis
TGTCCTCTAATCCGCCTCGAAAATACCCTGCTTCATTGGAACAGACACTCGGATCAGCCATTTTACAGGAGGTACTGGCAGGAAATCTGCTCTCTCCGCACATTTCCTCTAGAGGAAAAGCGACATGGGATGGAATGAGATGTGATGGAGGGGTTTAGTGATTGAGCTTTGACTCTCCTGCTTCCCTAAGCTGGCTTTCGGGGAGAAAGAAAGATGTCATTGAAACCATTTATCTGTCTGCTGCCTGAAATGAGGTTTCTTCAGGCAGGTGGGCTTGTATACAGATTTAAAGTCCAATATGGCAACTTCAACAGGAAAGTATGTTAAAGCTGAAAAGTCAGCCTGCAGTTTGCGGGCTGCATGTAGCGGATCTGTGGGCTCCTCATTTCCTGCCTTCTTTCGCTGCTCGGGAAAGTGGTCACTTAAAAGTTGCTCCTGACTTGCACAGGCTGAGCATTGCCCTGAGAGAGTCATTTGAGCTGTAAAAAATGCTCCCATTTCACTGCCGTTGCAGGTTTTGTGCTTCAGTGGAAAAAGAGGTGGGTTTTACTGCCAGTATTTTGAAATTCTGTAAGTGTTTAACTGAGAAGCTCTAGAGGATTTGTAGTGATTTAACCGCAGCTGGCAACTAAGCCCTACGTGGCCACTCTCTCACTGCCCCGCAGTGGGCTGAGGGAGAGAATCGGAAGGGTAAAAGTAAGAAAACTCTTGGGTTGAGATAAAGTCCGTTTAATAAGTAAAGCAAAAGACGAGCAAAGCAAAATCAGGAATTCCTTCACTGCTTCCCATCAGCAGGCAGGTGTTTAATCTCTAGAAAAACTGGCCTCCATCACACCTCACTGTTACTTGGGAAGGCAAATGCCATAACACTGAGAGTTCTCCCTTCTTTCTTCCCCTGGTTTTATTCTCCTATGAAGACAGGCTGAAAGAGTTGGGGCTGTTCAGCCTGGAGAAGAGAAGGCTCCGGGGAGATCTCATAGCGGCCTTCCAATACCTGAAGGGCCTACAAGAAAGCTGGGGAGGGACTTTTCATAAGGGCTACTAATGACAAGACAAGGGGAAATGGGTTTAAGCTGAAAGAGGGGAGGTTTAGATTAGATATTAGGAAGAAGTTCTTCACTGTGAGGGTGGTGAGACACTGGAACAGGTTGCCCAAGGAAGTTGTTGATGCCCCCTCCCTGGAAGTGTTGAAGACCAGGCTGGATGAGGCTTTGAGCAACCTGATCTAGTGGAGGGTGTCCCTGCTGAAGGCGGGGGGATTGGAACTAGATGATCTTTGAGGTCCCTTCCAATCAAAACCATTCTATGATTCTATGATTCTATGATTCTATTGCTGACAGTGACGTCCTGTGGTCTGGAATATCCCTTTGGTCGGTTGGGGTCAGCTGTCCCAGCCTTGTCCCCTCCCAACTTCTTGTGCACCCCAGCCTCCTCACTGGTGGGGTTGTGTGAGGAGCAGAAAAGGCCTTGACTTTGTGTAAGCCCTGCTCAGTAATAACTAAAACATCCCTGTGTTATCAACCCTTTTCAGCACAAATCCAAAGCATAGCCCCATCCAGGCTGCTGTGGAGAAAATTAACTCTATCCCAGTGAGAACCAGCACCGCCTTGGAGCTCTGTACCCAGCCTAGGTACTTATGTCTTGGGCTGTCTTCTGCTTGCAGTGTGCCTTTTGCTGGCCTTGCCATCTGGTTTTTGAGTATGGCTGAAGAAAGACTCTTTGGAAACTCTCAGTGGCCGCTGGCAGTAGATGCTGCTTGTGCTCTGAGGATCTTTTCTCTCAAGGCTTTCTTTCTACTGCCGCTACCCTTTCAAATGTGTTTGTGATAAACCCGTCCTGTGATTTTGAAACAAGGGTGTGCCTCTCCTGCAGGCAAAGGGGCTGAGCAGGACTTTTAGGATAACTGCTTCTCTCAGTTTCTAGAAGGCACTGTTAGTGGCATGCCTGAGAAATGAGAGTGAAGAAGAGTTTAGTCTGTGGTACTGCTGGCGTGCAAGGAAGAGAAAGGAAAACAGCCTTTAGGTGCGCAGGGGACAATGAACAGGAAGATTGTGGGAGATAACAGTGGTGTGGTAACCTCAAACAGGAAGTTCTAGTTAGTAGCCAGCAAAGTAACTAAAGCACAGGGAGCTGAGTAGTCTGGTCAGATGGGGAAGATGCAGAACAAGAGGATGATCTTTTAGGAGGTGAACAAAACCTTTCCCTGAGGGCATTGCCCTGGAGGAATGTGCTTGTCAGACACACAGAGATGATCACAAAAACACACAGAATCACAGAATGGTGGGGGTTGG
>NW_010340389.1:0-2766 GCF_000700745.2 Antrostomus carolinensis
CAGCAGATCAACACTCCCACCCAGCTGGGTGAAGGGCAAGGGCTGGACATGGGCGCTGGCGTTGCTGCACCCCAACCTCACGGCATCTCTGCTGCCCCTGTGGGAGTTCAGCCCGGGGGGCTTATGGGAGCGGGCAGGAACCTGAGCATGGTGAGGAGATGCCCCAGTCGTGGGACTGGGCTTCAGCCTGAAATATCTGATACGTTGAGAATTTCATGTCTTGGTTCACTGCTGACGTGGCTCATAACCAGCGTGCAGAGGGCTCCTGTAAGGCTGCCAAAGGCACGCGGGACCCGGGGAGCTTTCTGGTGTGAGCCATATGGAGTGACCCTGCGCCGAAGCAACGAGCGGATCATCATCATTGCTCTTTCCATGATGCCGTATTTATTCCACAATTTATACTGCTCCCTAGCTATGGTATCTGCACCCCAAATAAGACACACTTTATGGCTTGGCATGAAATTGCTAATGCTGCCTGGAATTCAGCGCTGCTGACACCGCGCAGCCATCTCAGCTGCTGTAATGTTGTTTCCCATTTATGGATCTATTACTTTATGGTGGGTAGAAGTCTCGCCAGTGGCATTTACTGAGCTTGCCTGCTCGGAGGGAAGAAATTTTTTTATCTGGTTTTAATCTTTCTGTACAAATATCTTCCAGTCTGAAATTTCCCAGGTTTTTCATTGCTTCTGGCTCCGTTTTTCAGTTTAAACGGACCAGAATTTTTTTAAATGAGGCAAGGTGAAGGAAAAATGGTTGCAATATATTCTTTGAGTAGACATGATACTTCTAAAAGAGCCCAGCCTCATGGAATGGTAATATTTCACATGGTTGTTAGCAGTGAAGCAAATAGGTGACAGGTAGTGCTTCAGAGGAAATGACTTCTCATTTTCCATGGTGGTAGGGATTAGAAAATTCAGCCTTTGTAGTTGTATATTTATAAATAAATGGCAGTGCATTAAATCAGGGTGCCATAAATGCTGTCGTGGTCTAGGTCGTATCTCTACAGAGAGATTTACGTTGGCTTCACTTCTCCTCTCCTGCAGTCACTTACTGATCCCTGCCCTGACAAAACTACACGGGCACCTAATTGAGCGTGCAGATTAGAAAGTCAAGTGCAGGTCCTTGTCTCCCTGATGTGCCATGAGTGGGAGATGGACTTTCATGCCTTTGACCGCAGTAAGCACTTGAGCCAGTGATGGCACTTCTTGCTCAGAATCCTGAAATGGACCCTAAAATTGAGAGCCCGTGTAAATATCTGCCTTAGAGCAGGTGGGGAGCCTGTTCCTGCACAGCTGCCCGAGTCGATGTGAAGAGGACTCCAGATGACACTGGGCAGAGATTGTTTGATGAACACCAGAGAGGCCACCTCGGGTGCTTGGGTGTCCCTCGGTCAAGGGGTCTCTGCTCTCCCTGGGACACGCCATGGACCCAGCCCTGGTGAGACACTGGTGCGTCTGTGTCGCAGGTGGTCAGCGGATGCGTGTGGTTCATCATGCTTTTCCCTCCGTGCCAGAGCTCTCCTTGGGATCCCCAGTGTTGGACTGGGACAGAGATGGCCTTACAGCCTCATCTTCTGGTGCCTCTCCAGGCGCTGGGGCAGGATTTGGAAAAGCTGTCAGCTTTAAGTTGTGTTCTCCTTTGAGGAGTGTCCGTTTAGGACGTTGCTGCTGTTCATACGTTGGTGCTGTGCACGGTGAGAGCAAGTGCTGTGCACAGACCTGGTGTGGAGCTGAGCGTTGGGCTTGCAAGTGGCAGCAGAAACCTGAGGTTATGACTCTTGCTCCTGCCTCTCAGAGCTCCAGTCAGAAGAGCTTCGGTTGATTCCTGCCCCGGTCGATGAGCGGGTGAGTTCAGGTGGCCATAGAATCATAGAATGGTTTGGGTTGGAAGGGACCTTAAAGCTCATCCAGTCCCAACCCCCCTGCCAGCAGCAGGGACACCTTCCACTAGACCAGGTTGCTCAAAGCCTCATCCAACCTGGCCTTGAACACTTCCAGGGAGAGGGCATCCACAACTTCCTTGGGCAACCTGGAAGCAACTGGCCATGGACAGTGTTGCCTTTTGAGATGAGGTTTTCTCAGAAGTGTGATCAGACGTGTGTGACTCTTATGTCCTCTTCCATGCCTTCTTCTGCGTGATCTTTCACACCTCCTTTAATTCCAGGATCACTGGAGCAAAACGGCTCATCTTCAATCTGGAATCCACGGCACCGTGCCAGTTTTCTGTGCAAAGCTTTTCCTAATGAACACAGCAGATGCAGTGGTGTCTGCCCTCCTCCTTGCAAGCCATTGCCTTCCCAGACTCTGTTTGAGGTTCTCATAATTGTAAAATTACCCCTTGTCCCTGTCAGGAAAATGTCTCTTGTGTTGTTTGTTCCCGTGGGCAGTTCTGGGTCCTGCTCTGGCTGCTTTCGTGCTGTGGGTGTTCCTGCAGGAGGTTGCTGCCCGTATCAGTTCTCCCCTCCATAGAACAGACATGGTTGTACCTGCCTCTCTTGGATATATTCTCCTTCCTGACTTGGTAACTTCCTTAAAAATATGTTCTCCTGGTCCACTGCTGTCAGGAACCCGCTCCTTTAGAGATCTGAGGTGAAGATCATCCAGGGTCCCACATGCCTTCAGTGCTGTGTTTTGGACTGCTTCCCAAGGAGGAAAATGAAATGGAAACTCCACAAATCTCCTTTGGCTTCCTCCTGGAGTTTCATTTAAGGTATTTACATGCTCTGGACATCCTCTTGCACTCTGACTACCAGGCACATCCCACTCT
>NW_010340389.1:2805-6106 GCF_000700745.2 Antrostomus carolinensis
AGAACCGGCTCTAAAATTCAATCAGATCCCCTTTCCAGTTGCCTAATACACTCCAGCAGAGTTTTTATTATTGGAATATATTGAATTATGCTGTTCCTTTCACATTTCTTAAAGGTGCCTCTCTAGTTTCCCTTTTTTCCCCTGAAATGGGTGACGGTGTATCCTGCAGAGCCGCGTACGCGGGCCGGCAGCGGCTGGCGCTCGGTGTGGTGTCCATTCCCCATCCCTGTAACCAGTAAGCTCTGACATGCTTCTCGGCTCAGGTAGTTGAGTGAAGTCATGTTTTGTGACATCCTTAAATCCAGTTATTTTGCTGCTGGCCAGTTTGCCTGCTGGGGTGCGGGCAGAACTCAGCTGATACCGTTGCACCGGCAGATTCTGCTGGTACCTGCGGCGACTCCAGCTTTGCTGTTTAGACGCAGACCTGGTCTGTACGCCGGCGTCCCCGCGTTTGTCTTTACAAGGTGTAGGAGCCAATATAACTGTGTGCAGTTTTGGGCACCACAGGAGAAAAAAAGATCTAAAGCTACTAGAGAAGTGTCCAGAGGAGGGACACAACATTGGGGAAGGGTTTAGAGGGGAAGGGTGTGAGGAGAGGCTGGAGTCACTTGGTTTGTTCAGCCTGGAGAAGAGGAGACTGAGAGGAGATCTCATGGGGGTCTAGAACTTCCTCCCAAGGGGCAGAGGAGGGGCAGGTGCTGATCTCTTCTCTCTGGCCACCAACGAATGCCAGGAGCAGAGGGAATGGCAGGAAGATGTGGCAGGGGAGGGTGAGGTTGGCCATGAGGAAAAGGTTCTTGAGGCAGCCAGAGGGTGGTGGAGCACTGGAACAGGCTCCCCAGGGAGGTGCTGATGGCACCAAGCCTGACAAGATTCCAGCAGCATTTGGCCAAGGCCCTGAGGGACATGGTGTGAATGTTGGGCTTGTCCTGTGCAGGGACAGGAGTTGGACTGGATGATCCTGGTGGGTCCCTTCCAGCTCACAACATCCTGTGATTCTGTGATTCTGTGATCTTGTGGAGGGGAAGGGCCTGGGGGATGGCTGGGGCTGAAGGTGTTTATGTATTTGTAATCCATGGTGTTGGGGTGAGGAAGCAGCGTTAGCAGTCACTGCTGCAGGAGGGTTTTATCAGCGTCAGAATCTGAAGGCTTAGTCAAAGACAAAGAATAGATACTGTGACGACAAGCTGCTTGAAGAATTACTGCTGCTGATAAGCGATGTCTTCCCTTCAGTTAAATTCCAGTTTGTGTGTTTATAATCTGCTTATCTAAATTTCCTCTGTACTTTCAATTGAATATGGCATTCTGCTTCACTTCCTGTATTAAATTGGTCTGTAGCATTGCCGTGCACAGCCAGGCAGCTCTCCCAGTTCACCCCAGTTGTGGTGAAATTTCCTTCATCGGTGAAATGGAAAGACATGGAGGTGCTGGAGCGTGTCCAGAGAAGGGAACGGAGCTGGGGAAGGGTCTGGAGCACAAGTGTGCTGAGTTCCCTTGTGGCTGAGGGAACTGGGGGTGTTGAGCCTGGAGAAAAGGAGGCTGAGGGGAGACCTTGTGGCTCTGTGCAAGTCCCTTGGAGGAGGGTGGAGAGAGGTGGGGGTGGGTCTGTTCAACCAAGGCCCAAGGGACAGGACAAGAGGAAATGGGCTCCAGTTGTGGCCAGGGCAGTTGAGATGGGATGTGAGGAAGAATTTCTTTGCTGCAAGGGTTCTGAGGCATTGGAAGGGGTTGCCCAGGGCAGTGGTGGAGTCCCCATCCCTGGAGGGATTTAAAAGACATGTAGAAGTGGTTCTGAGGGACATGGTTTAGAGGTGGACTTGTCAGTGTTGGGTTAAGAGTTGGACTCGATGATTTTAAAGGTCTTTTCGAACCACTATGATTCTATGATTCTAAATTACTGTCCCTCATCCTTTACCTGAGAGGGAACATGAACCCCAGTCACTGTGGCAGAGGACCTGAAAGCTCTACGTGAAGGCATCAGTGCAAGTGTGGGTCACTGCTGGGTGCTGGACCACAGCGATTGCTGGCCCAGGAGGGCTCGTGTGGTAGTGTGGGCTGGCCACAAGCAACGTGTGGGCTCCCCAAAATCAGGTGGGTAACGTCAGGATGGGAATTACCATGTTGTGTCAGGGGACTGCTAAGGACCACATTGCTCTGAGAGCTGTGGCTCCCCATTCCTTGAATGATGTGCCTGAGGTCTTCTGGGGTGACACATCTGATATACTCGATACAATGCCCCATGTTAAGTGGTTTGTTCTCCTGGAGAAGGTGGCATAGCGCAGTGGTGTAATGTAAAACAGAATCATAGAATGACTTGGGTTGGAAAGGACCTTAAAGACCATCCAGTTCCAACCCCCCTGCTGTGGACAGGGTGGCCAAACACTAGATCAGGCTACCCAAGGTCCCATCCATCCTGGCCTTGAATGCCTCCAGGGATGGGGCATCCACAGCTTCTCTGGCCAACCTGGGACACTGGCTCACCACCCTCTGGGTGAAAAATTTCCTCCTAATATCCAACCTAAATCTCCCCTCTCTCAGTTTCAAACCATTTCCCCTTGTCCTGTCACTCTCTGCCCATGGCAAAAGTCACTCTACCTCCTTTTTAGAAGCTCCCTTCAGGTACTGGAAGGCCACAGTGAGGTCTCCCTGGAGCCTTCTCCAAGCTCAACAAGCCCAGCTCCCTCAACCTTTCTTCAGCAGAGAGGTGCTCCAGCCCTCTGATCATCTTCCTGGCTCTCCTCTGGACCTGCTCCAACAGCTCCACATCTTTCTTATGTTGGGGGCTCCAGGCCTGGATGCAATACTCCAGATGGGGCAGAGTAGAGGACAATCCTGTCCGTCACCCTGCTGGCCTCTTCTTAATGATATCTTCTCCCAGTCTGTACACAGACCTGGGATTGCCCCGACCCAAGTGCACAACCTTGCATTTGGCCTTGTTGAACCTCATTAGGTTCTCATGGCCCCACTTTTCAAGGCTGTCCAGGTCCCTCTGGATGGCATCTCTTCCACCAATTGTACCAACTGCACCTGATCTAAACATGTGAGAGCAGTGGGTTGCTGAAAGGTGAAGTGCTGGGGTGGAAGGGGGTTAGGAAGGAAAAATCATCAAGTGTTGGTTTTGTGTGTGGTATTTAGTGTTTTCTGTAGTGTTCTTGACATGAGAAGCACACTCTTGAACTTTACTGATGATATAAAACCGGTGCTTAGGAGGACTGGAATATTAGGAAAAATCTGAAGGACAGGAAAACTAGAAATAAGATAAAAGAGTAAGCAAGCTGTATTTAAAAGATAACAACAAAAA
>NW_010340389.1:6154-6481 GCF_000700745.2 Antrostomus carolinensis
TTAGAAACAATAGAGGAAAATGTTTGGGAATATGAAGGTGAAGATGATGGCCAGTGTCTGTTGTGACATGAAGACAAGTGCTAACGTACTCGTACAACGTCCCCCGAGACCTTGTTTAAAATACTGTGTGCTTTTCATTGTTGCAAATGCTCTGAATGAAAAAGATGAGCAGAAACTAGAGCAAAGGAGGGCTGCTGGTAGGGCCATGAGACATGGGATGACCATCCTGGGACCTTGTGCCCCAGATCCCGTCCCCAGTGACAGTGGGTAGGGCATCCAGAGGGAAAAGTCTCCATGGGTCACCTTTCACTTTCCAGATCCAAATTG
>NW_010340390.1:0-1702 GCF_000700745.2 Antrostomus carolinensis
TCCCCTCTAAACCCTTCACCAATTTTGTGGTGGGGTGGGAGTCAGTCTCTTCTCCCAGGTAACAAGTGATAAAACAAGAGGAAAAAGCCTCAAGTTGCACCAGGGGAGGTTTAGATTGGATATGAGGAGAAACTTCTTCACTGAAAGGGTTGTCAAGCATTGGAACAGGCTGCCCAGGGAGGTGGTGGAGTCACCTTCCTTGGTTGGATTTAACAGACGGACAGACGAGGTGCTGAGGGACATGGTTTAGAGGTAGAATTGGCAGTGTTGGGTTTATGGTTGGACTCAATGATCTTAAAGGTCTTTTCCAACCACTCCAATTCTAAAATCAGAGAGCAATTTAAGGTACATGCTCTCAAAAGCAACGAAACACCCCAAACCCAAATCACTGTTTGTTTTCAATAAGCCTAAGGAGCTGGGGTGCCAATTTCATTTTTAAAGCATGGCATGGGCCCTTGGAAAGATCTTTTCCTACATAACCTTCCCCAAGGTTTACTTTTTATTTTTGCTATCTCCAGTCTATTCTTATTCCCTGCTTTTCTCATTTGCACAATAACCCAAGTTGCTCTGGTGGCACGTTCCTGCTTGTGGGATGGAATAAATCATTCACGGGTTTCCTTCTGCTGTTGGTTGATTTTTTTTGTTCTATGTGGGAGGATTTATTTTCTGAATTCCTTTTGCTCTGATTTTTTTCTGGTTTTAGTAGCTTGCCTGAAGCAAAGTTGACCCATGAACAGCAAAGGATTTTGAATCACAAAATCGAACATGGTCAAATAGTGAAAATTATGGCATTTGCAGGTAAGAGCCAAAATTTATCTTGTAAGAATAAATGTGTAACCTCTAATTCTGCTCCTTCCCTCCTTGCTACTTCTGTCCAAGGAACTACATGGATACCAGGGGGATGAACCTTACTTTTAATTAATTAAAACAAAAATCAAAGCAAGCTTTTGCAGAGAAATAGGAACGGGAAGCATGGTAGGGGTTACTTCCATGCAAGTAAATGTCACATTTGGACACAAGCATTTGAGTGCTGTCGATGACTTCCCAGAGCAACTTGTCAGGGAACCCAGGAGAGGAGAAGCAACCCTCTGTGTGTTGCTTAGTCACAGTGCTGAGCCTGGTTCACAGTGTTATTGTCCACAGGCCACTAGACCAGGGTTGCTCGTGCTTGTTTAGTTTTAGCATCTCTGTAGGAGCAACACAAGCCAAGAAATCTTCTGCACTTGCACACGTTTTGAAAAGGGGAATTGCATAAAATCAAGGGAGCCTATTTAAAAAGAGGAGTAAATCATCTTCTCTACCTGCAGAGAGTTTCCTTTTGTTCTGGTTTGTAGCTGGGACAGAGCTGGGTTTCTTTTTATAGTAGCTAGTACAGAGCTGTGTTTTGCTTTCAGCTGGGATTTGGTATGAGAGAAATGTTGATAACATCCCACTGGTTTCATTTTGTCGCTAGGAGTGAAGGACTTTGTGTCTGTCTGTCTACAAAAATCATCTTCTCTACCTGCAGAGAGTTTCCTTTTGTTCTGGTTTGTAGCTGGGACAGAGCTGGGTTTCTTTTTATAGTAGCTAGTACAGAGCTGTGTTTTGCTTTCAGCTGGGATTTGGTATGAGAGAAATGTTGATAACATCCCACTGGTTTCATTTTGTCGCTAGGAGTGAAGGACTTTGTGTCTGTCTGTCTACAAGGGCAAGATCTCAGGGG
>NW_010340390.1:1713-13978 GCF_000700745.2 Antrostomus carolinensis
ACTCATTTGCATATTTTATTACTGTTATCATTATCACTACTATTTTAATATAGTATTATTTTAAGTTTTCTTTTATTTCAATAATGAAATTGTTCTTATCTCACCCTACAAGTCTCCTTACCCTTACCCTCCAATTCTCTCCCCTATCCCTTGGGGGTGGGGGTGAGCAAGGGGCTGTGTTTGGCTGCCAGCCCAGTGCAACCACCACACCTTTAAAGACATCACACTGGGTGTTAAGACCAAAAGCATGCTCTTTGCCAGGAGAGGTTTGCAAAAGGACACATACAGCCAGGCACCATGCCACGGAAGCCACTAATAGTAGATTCTTATGTCTGTACAAAGTCACTGCATCCAAATGACAAAAATGGGAATGTTCATGAGCTCTGACAGGTTCTGTGTAACTGCAACAAGGGAGAGCAGAAAAAGAGCTTGAGGAACTGCTAGCAAAATGTGTAACAGAACCATAGAATCATAGAATGGTTAGGGTTGGGTTGGAAGGGACCTTAAAGCTCATCCAGTTCCAACCCCCCTGCCAGCAGCAGGGACACCTTCCACTAGACCAGGTTGCTCAAAGCCTCATCCAACCTGGCCTCCAACACTTCCAGGGAGGAGCAGCCACAGCTTCTCTGGACAACCTGGGACACTGTCTCACCACCCTCACACCAAACAATTTCTTCCTCACATCTCAGCTCCATCTCCCCTCTGCCACTTTCAAGCCATCACCCCTTGTTCTGTCACTCCCTGCCCTTGGCCAAAGTCCCTCCCCACCTTCCTGGAGCCCCTTCAGGTACTGGGAGGCCACTAGAAGGTCTCCCTGGAGCCTTCTCTTCTCCAGGCTGAAGAGCCCCAACTCTCTCAGCCTGTCCTCACAGCAGAGCTGCTCCAGCCCTCGCATCATCCTGGTGGCCTCCTCTGCACTGGCTCCAGTGGGTCCATGTCCTTGTGCTGTTGGTGGCCCCAGCACTGGAGGCAGCACTGCAGGTGGGGTGTCAGGAGAGCGGAGCAGAGGGGCAGAATCCCCTCCCTCCACCTGCTGCCCACGCTGCTCTGGGTGCAGCCCAGGATATCTGGGATATCCCAGGAATCTGGGAGGAATGTGAAGGTGACAAAGTTTGCTGGTGCTGTGTCATCACTGAGGATAAGAAAAGGAGCAAAGAAGGAAATGTGCAGAGCCCTTCTTGTCTCAGTTTTCTGTTGTGACTGGTACTCCAGGAGTGAAACAACTTTGCCATGAGGTGGGGACAGTGCTGTCCTGCAGCAAACTGGAGTAAAGGAGAGCAGCATTAGGGTGAGATCTTACGAGGAAATGAGCACATGGATCATTGAAAAGAGAAATTTTAACATTTCATTTACCAAGCTGTCTTTCAAGAGAACCAGTACCTTCCTGTATGCTCAGACTTCTAGAATATTGGGTGGTAAAAAGATTTTCTTTTTTTTTTAAAAGCTTTTAGGCTGCAGACTGTAATTTTTCAAAGCTGCTTTGCTCCACAGCTTCTGCTTATTTCAGTTGAGTCAGTGAATAAATTCGCATTAGCTGCAAATAGTCCTGCTGTGCAGTTAGGACAGGAGGAGAGGGAAGGTAAAGCTGACAAAAGATCTGCAAATTTATTCATTTACTGACTCTGGATGCTTTTTGTTTACTTTCTTCTGTTCTTCAGGTACAGGAAAGACCTCAACCTTGGTCAAGTATGCGGAGAAGTTTGCTGATCTGAATTTCCTTTATGTGACATTTAACAAAGCTGTTGCAGCGAGGGGGAAAAGGGTCTTCCCCAGAAACGTTACGTGCAGGACTTTCCATTCTTTAGCATTTGGAAGTGTTGGCAAAGAGTGAGTGGCAATTACAGAATCCCAGGATTACCTTGATTGGAAAAGACCTGTAAGATTGTTGAGTCCAACCATGAACCCAACACTGACAAGTCCCCTATGACTAACCCATGTCCCTCAGCACTATGTCTACACGACTCTTCAATCCCTCCAGGGATGGGGACTCCACCACTGCCCTGGGCAACCCCCTCCAATGCCTCAGAACCCTTTCAGCAAAGAAATTCTTCCTCACATCCAATCTTCCTTCATTGAAGGCCAGTGTAGCAGGAAAAAGACATGTCAGGAAAGGAAGGTCTGGTTTTGAAGTAAGCCTCCAGGATCTGAGAAAGCAAAAATCCTGGGGAAAATTGTGTTTTTTTTTCACCTGCTTCAAGCCAGACTGTGATTTATGGTTTCCAAATTCTTTCAGATTGGATGGATCAGTGACTTTAGCATCCATGTGATCCTAGGGAAACAGACTCATTGCTCCACCCTGACATAGACTGTGCTGACATAAGCCCCATTGTTATTCTGGGGGCTGTTCATCCTCCCTGTGTTTATAGCCAAAGAACACTTCACAGGGAGATAGAAAGTAACTGAGAATGGCTTTTTCCCATTTCCCATTTCCACTTCAGTAGTACAACCACACTAAATGCTGCTTTTCTTCAGCAGAGGAGGGGTTTTCTTAACCTGAGTTGTTCTAATGATACAGTTTCTGACCAATTATGTTGGCCCATCTAAACTACAGGCAGAAGGGAAAATGAGCCACAACCTGGAAGAAAAGGAGAATCATAGAATTATAGAATGGTTTGGATTGGAAGGGACCTGAAAGCTCATCCAGTCCCAACCCCCCTGCCATCAGCAGGGACACCTTCCACTAGACCAGGTTACTCAAAGCCTCATCCAACCTGGAATCCTCTTACCTGGCTCTGAAAACAATCTGTAATTGTTGGGGTGAATGATGGGAATATCTCTCTGGCTCAACTTTTCAAATATAAAATGAACAAGTTTGTGCTTCCACTAAGAATATAGTGAGGAGAAATATATGCAGATTTTACAGCTATTCCATTAGTAGGTCAAAGTGGGTGTATAAAACTAGAGTTTCTGCAAATATTAGTGTGCAAGAGAAGCAAAAATGAGCTTGCTTTTCCAGTAGGCTTTTCATGTGTGTTTCAACATGTTTCTCTTTATTTTCTGGCATCTGTGACACAGCTATAAAGAAAAAGGCAAGCTGAACTTTTCCAAGATGTCCGTTTACTCCATCAGTTTCCTTCTCCAATACCGTGAAGGACAATCTCTGTTTATAAGAGGGAAAACAGTCTCGCAGACCCTTGAAAACTTTTTTGCCTCTTCAGATAAAGAGATCTCTGCAGAGCACACTCCTGTTTGGTTCAGAGATACTCACGGTGAGAGAAGACTTGTCAGTCCATCAGAAAAGGAAGTAAGTATTGGAGATGAAGCAGGACTTGGGCTGCCAGGTTTAGAAGGGGCTGTAGTTAACCCACATTGCTCATAGTTTGTGGATATTTATGTTTCAGCTGTAAGAACTGACTGTTAAAATAGTTTTTGGTGACAAATCCAAAGGAACTGGGGCCTCTTTGTTCTCCCTGTTTGCACAGCTGGTTTCTAGAGAGATTATCACTGTCTCTGTTCAGTGCATGTTTCTTCCCTGCAATGAGAAGAGAGAAGGGATTGCAAAAATTTATATCACTGCCTGAACAATGTCATGGTAAAGACAATAAACATTTTTGTAGTCATTTTGATACACAGAACCAAACCAAAATTTCTTATTTAGAGTTCAGACATCTTAGCAAAGCTTCAAGGGTAGCACTGACATCTCTAACAACATCAACTGGAGTTGTGGAGAAAATTAACCTTTCTGCTCTGCATTGATCACATCTGATCAGATCCCGTCCAGCCAGCAGAAATCCAATTTGCAGTCATTATTATTCAGGGAATGAATTGACAGCCTCAAAATATTAAATACATTTAAGCAACTTGCAAGCTGTCCAGAGAAACCAAAATAAACACAAAGTCAGTGTTAGTCTGTCAAAGCTAGAGAGTATTTTATTACACTGTCCTAAAAGCTGAGCCAAATAAATGTTCTTTTTAGGGGCTACATTTGGAAAACACTGTGTTGAGGAAAACTAGTTAACTGGTGGTGACACAGAAGAGAAGTAGGAGGAGAAAGATCTTTCAAGATCTGCTGTGCCTGGACTGTTTTTCTGCTCAAAGTGATCTATCCAGACCCTTCTGTTTTCTCTTTCTAGATCAATGTTGCAGAGGCAAAAGAGATATGGTACAACATGAAGAAGCTGGATGGAGACGTGGAGAAGAAATACAAAATGACTTCTGATGGTAAGAGAGTACAGGTGTAAAATGCCTTCAGATAAAGAGCTGTAGTAGAAAACTAAAGGGATTCAAACTTCTCACTTCTGGCTGTGCACCAGGAATCATAGAATCCCAGACTGGTTTGGGTTGGAAGGGACCTTAAAGCTCACCCAGTCCCAACCCCCCTGCCAGCAGCAGGGACACCTTCCACTAGACCAGGTTGCTCAAAGCCTCATCCAGCCTGGCCACAAACACTTCCAGGGAGGAGCAGCCACAGCTTCTCTGGGCAACCTGTTCCAGTGTCCGACCACCCTCACAGTGAAGAACTTCTTCCTAATATCTCATCTAAACCTCCCCTCTTTCAGCTTAAACCCATTTCCCCTTGTTTTGTCATTAACTGCCCTTATGAAAAGTCCTTCCCCAGCTTTCTTGTAGCCCCTTCAGGTACTGGGAGGCCGCTATAAGATCTCCCCGGAGCCTTCTCTTCTCCAGGCTGAACAGCCCCAACTCTCTCAGCCTGTCCTCACAGCAGAGCTGCTCCAGCCCTCGCATCATCCTGGTGGCCTCCTCTGGACTTGTTCCAGCTGCTCCAGGTCTCTCTTGTGTTGGGGGCTCCAGAACTGGACACAGTACTCCAGGTGGGGCCTTACGAGAGCGGAGCAGAGGGGCAGAATCACCTCCCTCCACCTGCTGCCCACGCTGCTCTGGGTGCAGCCCAGGACACGGTTATTGGCCTCTGTGCTGCCAGCGCACGTTGCCGCCTCATGTTCAGCTTCTCATTCACCAGCACCCCAAGTCCTTCTCTTCAGAGCTGGTCTCAAATGAGCTCAACTAGTATAAAATTCCTGTTCTCCTGCCACTAGCTCACCAGGGAGCTCAAAACAGACCTGAAGGCTGGAAGTTTGTTCATTTTTGGCCTCAGAAAATGGTGGAACTATTCAAATGTGTGTGATTGGCAGCAAAATTGTCGAAATAACGGGTGAGACTGTGGGGGAATGAGTGTTAACAGCGAGTGTTTGTTCCTTTCTGCTGCTGGCACGTCCTCTCCTCTTGCTTCTTAGCATGATAGTACCAGAGGTAACTTGTACTGGGGAAAACCTTCTCCCTTGTCATTTTCTTTGTGCATTAAGAGTTTTGGAATCATCAGCGTATCTGCCTTCCTCCAGTGCAATCAGGTTGGTTTGGGTTTGTTGTTTGGGTTTCTGGAAGCAATAGAGATTTTTGTAACCCCATGCAAATTCCAAGCAAGGAGTAGGGCCAGAAACAATTATTTCTTTTAAAAAAAGGACTTGTTTTAAAGATCATGGTGTTTTATAATGAAAAAATCACCTTCTCACTGACATGCCTTGTTCTTTCTCTCAGGGTATTTGAAACTTTGGCAGCTCAGCAAGCCTCAGCTCTCAGGATATGATGCCATTTTTGTAGATGAAGCACAGGACTGCACTCCAGGTGAGTGGTGACAGGAGACAGAGCTGCAGACCTTCCTAAGCACTTTATAGAGAGGATGTTCATGTGCTCAGGGGTGTGTGAGAAGTAGCACAATTTACAAAAAAATTCTGCACTTCAGCTGTAATTTTATAACTGACCCATTGCTTGGTCACAGATCCTTGCAAATTCAGTAAGGCAGCTTGTAAGCAGGCTACAAAAGTACATGTGCATCAGCTTGAGAGGTTGTTTTCAATTGCTTTGGGCATCCAGACCAGCCATCCAGATCTTTTTTTTGCTATTGTTTTGCTGATAACAGGATAAAAATCAGAATACCAGCACAGCTGAGGACATGGATTATTACAAGAGTGGTGAGACATTAAATGATTTAGCTAGCAGAACAGCAGAGCTGCTCCATCCCACCCCAGCAATGGGTGCAAGTCTTGCCCATTTTGTGCATCATCCCTGGGATTCTTGAGTCATGTAGCAGAAAGCTGCTGAATTTCTTTGCTGGGGATGTGGGGAGCAGCTCTTTTGTGTCAAAACAAGTTGAATTGGTTCTGCAAAGGGATGTAAGTAGACCAAACTGTGTGCTGAGGAGCAAAAGAAGTGTGGGACAGAAGAAGGCCTGGACTTTTCAGCAGGTATTAAATCAGCTCAAAAGCTTCATCAGACCCTCTCCCACCTGTGCTCGCTGGAGACCTGGTCTTCTGGTTGTTTGGCTCTGCTTTTGCAGCTGCACACAACACAAGCAGTTGCTTTGCCAGCATCACTGAGCCTTGAGAAGGCTTGGTGGAACTGGGGTGAGTCAGTGTGCACATGTGTGGTGTGTCCAGGTCACTGGGGATGGATGATGGATTTGTGCTGGGCTCACAAGTGTGAGTTTAAGATGTTGTGCAACTCCAGTTCAGGAAAAAATACCATCAGACTAAAACAGTGGGAGGATGTTTGTAGAGCTCCCATTTGTCAGCTGTGCATTTCTCTTTGCTTCTTCCCCAACATGTTGTCTCTTACAGCTGTGTTGACCCTTTCTTAAATGCCACGAGTCATCAGGCAAGAGATATTGTACAGTTCCCTCTTGATTTATGAGCAAGCTCCCCCTTAATGTTCCCATGTTTTCCTGCAGCCATCATGGATATTGTGCAGTCACAGACATGTGGCATAATCCTCGTAGGAGACCCTCACCAGAAGATTTATACCTTCCGAGGGGCTGTCAATACCCTCTACTCAGTGCCTCACACCCATGTCTACTACCTCACCCAGGTAAGATGAGGGTTTTCTGCTGTCCTTCCTTGGACAGATCCCTAACACAGTGGAAATTGTTTCACATCCTTTTTCAAAGTTCTAACAACCAGACTTCTTGAGTTTGTCACCGTGGAGTGTTTGCATTGCCTGGATTAGTGGTGTCCTTTGCTTCTTCACTCTCTGCACTGCAGAGCTTCTTTGTGCCTCTTAGTGGAGTGATCCCATCACTAAGGAAGCCATGTGGCTTGAAAAATGGGTACTGGGGTAGAGTATATGGGTTATTTCAAGGAGATCCCCTCTTTTCTGTGTTAGTTCTCAGCTCCAGCTCAGTGGGGAGGGGCAGATATCATCCTTGCTCCTATTGCCAGTCTGTTACAACAGTGGGTCCCATTCAGAGAGATGAAGAAGTTAGGAGCAAGGAGATTAATTTTGTTCTGGCAGTGACCTCCTTGAAATAAAACCACATTGATTAAGGAGGACATGTTTGCTGGCTTTTTCTTTGGTGTGAGGGTGATGAGACACTGGCCCAGGTTGTCCAGAGAAGCTGCGGCTGCTCCTCCCTGGAAGTGTTGAAGGCCAGGTTGGATGAGGCTTTGAGCAACCTGGTCTAGTGGAAGGTGTCCCTGCTGATGGCAGGGGGGTTGGAACTGGATGAGCTTTAAGGTCCCTTCCAACCCAAACCATTCTATGATTCAATGATCAACAGGTTGGGAAACCATAAGGAGCAACCTCCCGCCCTGCTCTGCTGCTCCAGTCTGTCACCTCTCCAGGAACCCAGCAAAGTGAGGGACCTGGCTGCTTTCCCACCACCTCCAGCCCCTGCCCTGCTGCAGGACAGATGTGCCATGTCACATTGACTTACTGGGGTAGAGTTTTGGCAGTGACAGCTTTTGGAGTGGAGAGGCTGGAAACCATGTTTTGCCCTGTGTGATAGTCCCATCTCACAGCACAGTTCCTATCACCTTGAGTGTAAGAGTGACCAGGTTTTCTAGCAATAGGTTTCTCTCTCCAACTCCCTGAAAGGAGGGTGGAGAGAGGTGGGGGTGGGTCTGTTCAACCAAGACCCAAGGGACAGGACAAGAGGAAATGGGCTCAAGTTGTGGCCAGGGCAGTTGAGATGGGATGTGAGGAAGAATTTCTTTGCTGAAAGGGTTCTGAGGCATTGGAAGGGGTTGCCCAGGGCAGTGGTGGAGTCCCCATCCCTGGAGGGATTGAAGAGTCGTGTAGACACAGTGCTGAGGGACATGGGTTAGTCATAGGGGACTGGTCAGTGTTGGGTTCATGATTGGACTCCATGAGCTTAAAGGTCTTTTCCAACCAAAACAATTCTGGGATTCTGTTAATAGTTTGAGTGCTTTTCCTCAGAGAAACACTGTCCAGAAGCTTGGTGGGAATTGTATAGTTCCATAGATAGTAATACTTTTGTAGGTTCTAACAAGTTCCTCTTCTTTTCCTGCTGTTTCCTTCATTTTTCCACATAGAGTTTCAGATTTGGTCCTGAAATAGCTTACGTTGGAGCAACCATTCTTGATGTCTGCAAGAGGATTAGGAATAAGACATTAGTGGGTGGAAACCAAAAGGGTAAGTCATGTTGGTGCATCTCTTGGCTCAGTCATCTCCATTCAGTGACTGGGAGTTACAGAGCTACTGCATAATAAACAAAGTGTCTCAGGATGAATCCTGATTTATGAAGATCTTTGGGTTTAGATACCAACTTTCTAACTGTCCTGGCTAACTGGGAATGTCTTCATGCAGGTGATGTGAGAGGTGGCATGGAGGGGAAGATAACAATCTTATCACGAAGCAATTTTAACGTGTTTGAAGACGCTGTGAAAATTACTGGAAGAGAGAGACCGATTAAAATACACGTGATTGGGGTAAGGGGAAATTGCCCATGTGTCTTTCATGTCCCAACCTCAAGTCCCCAAGGCTGTTAGCACTTGTAGCAGTGACACCTATGTGTGACTTGAAATAGGTGTGGCTGATCTGCTGTCTGTAGCACCCAGGTTTAAAACTAATATTCCAGGAGAAAGCAGAAATCTGTTACAGCTGGGGAAGAGTTATTTGGAGCAGCTGTTCTCAGATCTGTGCAGGTGAGGCTCCCTTTTTAGGCTCATCTGTCCCTTTTTTCACCAGGCTCAGATGAGACAACAGCAGCTTTGGTTTGCTGGCTGGGGCTGGGGCAGAGTAATATAGAATCACAGACTGGTTTGGGTTGGAAGGGACCTTAAAGATCATCCAGTTCCAACCCCTCTGCCATCAGCAGGGACACCTTCCACTAGACCAGGTTGCTCAAAGCCTCATCCAGCCTGGCCTTCAACACTTCCAGGGAGGAGCAACCACAGCTTCTCTGCCCAACCTGGGACACTGGCTCACCACCCTCACACCAAACAATTTCTTCCTCACGTCTCAGCTCCATCTCCCCTCTGCCACTTTCAAGCCATCACCCCTCGTCCTTTCACTCCCTACCCTTGTCCAAAGTCCCTCCCTGGCCTTCCTGGAGTCCCTTCAGGTACTGGGAGGCCACTAGAAGGTCTCCCTGGAGCCTTCTCTTCTCCAGGCTGAAGAGCCCCAACTCTCTCAGCCTGTCCTCACAGCAGAACTGCTCCAGCCCTCGCATCATCCTCATGGCCTCCTCTGAACCTGTTCTAACAGGCTCATGTCTTTCTTGTGTTGGGGGCTCCAGAATGGGACTCAATATGTGTCTGTAACAAGTCACTGCAAGTATTTGCATTAGATGGAGCGCTGCTCGCTGCCTTTGCCTGCTGGCAGTGGCACAATATTCCTGCATTAGGGGAATAAAAATCAGTAATTGCAGGCTGAGTGCAAAAAGTAATGAAAGACACATGGCTGTGCCCTGAGAGAATAAACATTTTTCAAGTTCTCTTGAGAGATGAAGACAATGGTTGAAGCTGCAGGTGACCTTTGGGCTTGTAGATGCCACAGAGGGCTGTCCTGTCCTCATTCCTAATTTCCAGACCTATGACGGTCTGTTCCTCATCTCAATACACCCAGGAAAGCCAGGGCAGGTTGGTTCACCAGCATTGTTGATAAGGGAAATGAGGATTTTCAGCAATGTTGAGTGTTAACTCCTTGAGGGAGCAACAGTTCTGAGGTTTACACTGAATTTTCCTTTGCCAAAAAAGCACCCATGTGTCTGAAGAAGGAGAACCTACGTGTGTGTGCACACCTGCAGAACTTCACCTGCTTGAATTGCAGGGAGGTTTTAATAAGGCTCCACATTTCAAAAGCCTCAGAGAAATCATTAATCTTCAAACTCTGAATCATCAATACCTTTGATTTAATCTGAGATCTTGTTCCACACCCAGAAACTTAGAAGCACAAAGAGAATGAATGGTTGTCCTAGTGCTGAATATATTTGAGGAAGAGCCAAGTCTTTTGAATTTTAGGCTGATATTTTAAGTTCATAATCATTTTTTCACCAGAAATCTGCCTATTATAGTGGAATGAGTGTTTGAACTGGCCACCCAGTACCAAAAATCCTCATTTCTTTGCAGTTTGGAATGTCTAAATTTGGACTTATGGAACAAAACAAAACAAATTTGAAAACAAGAGGGGAAAAAATACTTTCTGAAAGTAAAAATTGCCAAAACAAAGCCTTGGTTTCAGTTTGCAGCAAAACTGAAACATTTACAGTCAGTTTAACAAGTTTATCTTCATTGGAGTGGCCCATCACTTCAGAAAGGAGGATGCAGTTGTGCCTGGTGCTGGCTTTCCCATGAACCAGCGTGGAGTCAATAAGCCAGCAGCATTTATGACACAACAGACTTTTAAAGCTCATTTTAACAAAGCAATACGTAGCTATTAAAAGCTAAAATACCCCAAACCAACCTTTTTTTTTTTATTGTTAGCAAAAGAGAAAACCATAGAAATGTTTTTTTCTTTGAACAGGCTTTGAATATAAATATATTCAATATAAATATTCTGCCATAACTCTTGTTCTAATGCCAATCAGACAGTGTTCTGTTCTCTTCTCTCTGTCTGTCTGTCTGCAGATCAGGCTGGATTGTGGCCTTTTCAGCTGCCTTTGCTTGTGCTACAGCTCCAAGAATTTCAGGAAACCAGCTCTGCATCTTCATCACATTTCCTTTATTCCTTCCATTTTAACATCAATAACCACTGGGCTCTGTTAGTTTATCTAGAAATTCTAGACAGCAGCTTTACTCCTGTATTTTAAGATAAATTATTGTTTGTTTTAGGGGCTTCACCGTTTTGGCCTGAGCAAAATTTATGATATTTGGAAACTCAGTCGACCTGCAGATGAAAGGGAAAAAGGTGAGTACATAGAATCATAGAATGGTTTGGGTTGGAAGGGACCTTAAAGATCATCCAGTTCCAACCCCCCTGCCATCAGCAGGGACACCTTCCACTAGACCAGGTTGCTCAAAGCCTCATCCAGCCTGGCCTTGAACACTTCCAAGGAGGAGCAGCCACAACTTCCTTGGGCAACATCTTCACCCTTCTCTCTGTTTGGGATCCTCCCTACAGCAGCACAGTTTTTTTAATATTTCTTTTCATTTTTTGCTGTGGTGATGGAAAGCACCACGCTTCTTGGGTCTTTTATTTGATATTTCCTCATGCAGTTATCTGTTAAAAACTGACTTCTCAATAGTAGTGTCATAGGCTGTGCTATTTCAGCTGCTTCAGTGGCTGGTGTTAATCTCAGAAATGCCAAAATTGTGGGACCTGTGTCATGCAGCTCTCCCCAGCTTTCCTCTGTGATCCCTTCTCTTGAGTGCAAGAACCCAGTAAACTCATAGATTGGGATTTTTTTTCCCTATGTTTTCACATTTGACTTCATTTTTCATTTGTTTTAGGCTTTTCCTGTTTTCTTTTGTTTTGTTTTTAAACCTGGTGTATTGAATCCTCTATCACATGCTTTCTTTTCACTGGTGGATATCATTTAGGAAATTAATCATTCATTTATAAAATCTCCCTCTGCCTTGGCAGCACTGGGCAAATATTGTTATATACGGGGCACAGAGACAAACAAAGGATTTCCTGAACTGCCACGAGTGATTCATTATATGGGTGGTGTTGCTGGTTTTTTGGAAGGTGAACTACTAGGAAAACTCCTTGCCATCTGGAGAAAAATAAAGAATAATGCAGGTTGGAATGGCCCTGGGGCTGTCTCTGCCCTGAGCCCGTACTCCAGCCACTCTGGAGTCACCTCAGTGTCTTTTCAGACTCCTCAGAGTCTTTTCTCTTTCATTCCAAATATCTCTGGGGATGAAGGATGTGCAAACTTTCTAGGATACATGATCTAGAAATGAGTGAGCTGAGTGAATGTTTGCCAGATGCTCTTTCCTGAGCTCCATAAACTTCTGTACCCTTCATAGAACACCAGCACTGTATCTCCCTTCTACAGGGGGATCTGGCCAGGCTGGATCCATGGGATAGGACCAATTTTCTGAGGTTCAACAAGGCCAAGTGCCAGGTC
>NW_010340391.1:0-4918 GCF_000700745.2 Antrostomus carolinensis
GCTTTTCCAATCTCAGCAATTCTGTGACTCTATAATTACTGGTACAGCACCCACAGATATCCATGAAGTGTCTTTTTAGAGATGAGGGTGAGAAACAGCTGAACTCAGAGGGTTCTGGTGCAGCCCCATGCAAACCCTGATGTTCAGCACCTGGGGCCAGGCAGATCCAGAAGAGGAGAGGCACCATCTGATGACAGCGTGTCCCCGGCAGCTGGGGAAGAGCCAGCTGCATGTGCTCCCCCAAAGCCCAGTCCCAGGCGGTGTGTGCATGCACCCAAACCTGTCTCCAGCTCTGAGCTGGCTCTGCAGGGGACACAGGTCAGCACCAAGTGAATGAGGCTTCTAAGAAAGCCAAGCTTGAGAGGCACAGAGCAGACAGATCCAAACCGACTCTACCTGCAGTCTAGGAGCGCTGTGTTTTTCCTCTATGCAGATTATTCCAGCATCCACTTCTCTACAAAGAACAGAAACACTTTTCTACCTGTAACACAGCACCTCAGAGGGATCCAACATTTCCCAACTTGTTTTACAGAAGGCAAGATTTCTTTTCTTTTTCTTTTTTTGAGTGACACCTTTCTCAAATGACAGAAGGTAATTTCACAACACTTTTTAAAGACAGCAGTATCTTTCCCACAGTTTAAACTCACAAATGATTTTTTTTTCTTGAGTCTAGGAAGCCCCTCCCTCTGCATTCAAATTTGTTCTTTAAAATGCTACTATTGTTGGGAAGAAAAGAGTATTATCACAGAGCTGACAGTCTTACAGTCATGAAAAAGCTGCCATAATGGCAGAATCTTAATTGACAGAATTATCTCTGCCTTAAAACACACAGAAGTTTCCCCTCCACTCTAAGAGTAACTGTGAGCAATAAACTACCAACAACTCTAAACTCATTTCTTCCATCTCATAAACTTCTCCAAGTCCTCCCAATTTAACACTCCCATAGGCATCAGGGAAACCTTCTGACTTTCTAAATAACATCAAGATCTCCCCAGGCCCCTTCAGTTCTGCACTCACTCAATAGAGATAAAAGGCTTTCAAAGCTGCTCGAGTTTAGACAGAAAAGGTGTTTTTTCCTAAAACAAACACGAACAAGGAGTGAAGTTTGTTATATTGCCATTTCTAGCTGCTAGGGCCCAAAGCCCAGTGAGATGGATGAATTAACTCATATTCTCAGTGGTGTAACACTAAATACATTGCAGTGCATTGCACACTTTTGTTTTACTTGCAAGAGTCGTAAAGTTTAAAAATTATTCGAGTAGACATCCTGATGCCAAGTCGTGGGATGCTTTAGGTATCCTGGGGTATGTTATTTCCTAGTTCAAATTTATAAGGCTTCAATCACATATTCAGGCAGCTGCAGCTTCAGTAGTGCTGAGAAATAGGAAAAAAAAAGTTGTTGCAAACACGCTTGCTGTTTCCTAGAAATCTGGCAGCAGTTACATGTGGTCTTTCTATGAAATCAAGACGCTGACCTCCTGCTCCACTGAACTTCAGTGTGTTCCTCAAGAATGAGCACGAGCTTTAGAAGCACTGAGGTGATGCAGAAAGGTCAACCAGAATCCTCTTTTTTTTTATAGTATTCATTTACAAAGCACCACTTCGGACAGTAACTGGAATTGCTTGTGCTCTTGTACCTCTTCTCCACTAAGTCCTGACTAAAGCTTCCTACTTACATTTGCCACCAAGAGCTCAGGTCGTTCATTCACTGCCACACACTCATCATCACAAGATAGTTTATTGTCTCCTGGACTATTAGAAATACCCTTGTACTCCAGCTCTTGGCTTTCTTCTGTTTAATCACAGCGTCATTTCTTTGCCAACAACATGTTGTTACCTAAATTTAATATTGCATTGTTATGCAATCAGCATACAAAATTCACAACAGCCAAAAAGCCCATCTTCAAATCATACTCTTGATTCTTTACATACTTTCGTATAATCCACTAAAAATGCCATCCAACTGAGTAACAGTTGCTGAAATCCCATTTCAGAGCTTGACCTGATACTGGCCTCAAAGCTTAAAAGCTAAGCAGCGCTGACGTAAGAGCCATTAAACACGCCAAAAAGTCACGTACCAAACCACAACACCGTTTGGCAGAGCACTAATATTCACATACAACCAACGTTTTATGGTTTTGATTTGGTACAAACCATCTCACAGTGGAAGAGATTTGCAGTGAGTATAGAAGTTGTAAGTGGAGTGTGGCAACAGCGTGCAGGCTCCACTAAAAATCACCACTACTCTGAAATGAGCAGTTTCTATTTAAAATGTAGAAGCCTTCCTCTCCTGGTGGCTCACGGAAAGAAAAACATGTTGGTTTTTTTTTCTCAAAGTACAGTCTTTGTACATGATGATCCGAGGGCTGGAGCAGCTCTGCTGTGAGGACAGGCTGAGAGAGTTGGGGCTGTTCAGCCTGGAAAAGAGAAGGCTCCAGGGAGACCTTCTAGTGGCCTCCCAGTACCTGAAGGGGCTCCAGGAAGGCTGGGGAGGGACTTTTCATAAGGGCAGTTAATGACAGAACAAGGGGAAATGGGTTTAAACTGAAAGAGGGGAGGTTTAGATTAGATATTAGGAATAAGAGTTCTTCACTGTGAGTGTGCTGAGACACTGGAACAGGTTGCCCAAGGAAGTTGTAGATGCCCCCTCCCTGGAAGTGTTGAAGGCCAGGCTGGATGAGGCTTTGAGCAACGTGGTCTAGTGGAAGGTGTCCCTGCTGCTGGCAGGGGGGTTGGGACTGGATGAGCTTTAAGGTCCCTTCCAACCCAAACCATTCGATGATTCTATGATTCTTCCTTTGTCCTCAGTGCTTAGGCAAGAACTTTATGGAACAGGCAGCAAAGGTTCAACGAACAGTGTGTTCTTCACCCTGCCTGATAAGCTGTTTTACTGAGCTGTCATCTCAAGATACAACAATTTTGGCTGTGACAGAAAGAATTTAGGAACTGATACATGAACGGTTGGGAGAAAGATCTTGTATGAAGACAAGAGCCACCATCTTTGTTTGGCATCTGGAAAACTGCATATTTGTCGCATAAGCCTCACAGCAGATATGGGATGTTTTTACCTAGAGAACCTCAAAAGCATCAACTCTTAACAGACTCCAGGAAAAGGGAAAGATTTCATTCACAGGATGCAGAGTAAATCAAGCTAAACAGTAAAGAGAGACAACTTTCCTGGCAGGAAAACACAGCTTCCATCTTTCTAGTATATTTTAATAAGTATATTTTAATATATAAATATATACTTATATATCATAGAATCATAGAATGGTTTGGATTGGAAGGGACCTTTTAAAGCTCATCCAGTTCCAACCCCCCCGCCAGCAGCAGGGACACCTTCCACTGGACCAGGTTGCTCAAAGCCTCATCCAGCCTGGATGAGTATAAGTAATTATACTTATTTTAATAAGTATATTTTCAGAGTAATCTCTCACTCCCCAAAAAAAACCCCAAACATGTAGCAACATTTATGTCTGCTAATGTTTCATTTCAGATTGGCTCTGCTTGCTTATTCTCAACGGAGACAGAGCCCATAGCAAGTGTTCTACAAGAATTATCACATTTAATCTACAGAAAATAGGGTTGCCAAGACAAATTGAGTTTCAACTCACTGATACACAATCCTCTCTCCACAGAAATTACAATGTACTAATATTTAATTCCCACAATCATAAACTTGAGAGTAGTTTTGGTATAAAAAAACTGGACCAAGAATTGGAAGCATCTCACCTAATGTCGCAGCTGCCGCGAGTCCAGCTGCATATGGATCCGTTCCCGGTGGAGCAGCGCTGATGATGTACGGATTGGGGACAAAGGCAGCAGGAGCTAAACCTGCTGAAAACATACCTGTCAGTAAAAACAAACTCCACTAGAACTGAAGCCCTACCAAAAACACCTCTGGTTACCTGGCTGGTGAACACAAAAGCTCAGGTTGCTGGAGGATAATCAAGCTTTTTACAGATTGTTTTCTATAAGGAGTGAGCTGCACTTCCCAGAGTCTTAATAGAACCATCTGCAGAGGATCTAATTTACACAGAAAAAACCTAATTCCAAGGGTGCAATGCCCCATAAGGAAAGCTGAAGTGGTAAAATAGTCTATATACAATACCCAGAATTGCTCAGGTCTCTCTGCAGCGCAGACACACCCTTACTGTCTAGGTGACTATTAACACCAGCTAGATATTAACATCACCTAATTGCTTGTTACTATTTTGTATTTTCTATAGTAACTTAATCAAGAACCAATTCACCCTACTTCCTGAGTTCCAAGCCAAATATCAGTACTTCAATTAATGAGTCTGGAAGGAGCTCAGGAGTGTAGAGGCAACATCACTGCCGTGTAGGCATCACCTCCCTCTGCAAGGAAACAGTTTAATCATTAACGACATTACCGGTGGGCGGGAAGGGGGGTGTGGAGGGGAGGAGGAAGGTGAAGGGGTGTAAGTTGAAAAGTTAAATAGTTTTAATGAAGGTTTATCACTAAACTCCAATAAGCACACAAGTGCACTGTACAGAGCTGGGAGTCCCAACACCTTGGTACTGGACTTTTGAGGAGGAAGAACTACCACATGAATTGCTTGTTGGGCTAAAAACATTTCACCCAAAGACAGTTTAATTCCAACCATCCCTGAGTAGCCCTTCTACAGCTTTCCTGGTTTTCAAATCACAAGATTAAGTGTTTTTTTCCCAGCTAATTTACACTGTTTTAATAATATAAATCATGTGTTTGCATAAATTACATCTTTAACTTCAAGTCAGACCCCCGGCAGCTGAAGATATTCAGGTGTATATTGATTTGTGTGTTTTTCCCTCACTTCACCTTGCTGCTTACCCCAATTCATCCCTCAGTCAGAGCAAGCAAGTACTTCAAAAGACTTTCATCACTGAACAGCACTCTCAGCAAGAGTAAGAGTGT
>NW_010340391.1:4961-6104 GCF_000700745.2 Antrostomus carolinensis
AAAGATGCTCTAGAGGTTTTAAAACGTGCAAGAAATACCTCCAGAATTTTTCAAGTAAATCTTCAAACAATATACCTCCGCTTGCATGTTCATTACCAGTTGCAAGAACACATTTAGGATTCTCTAAAACCCACCAAACCTTTTTCCTTTAGTATTTTCCAAAGATATTCTGAGAAATAACAGAAGTCCAGTGAAATGCAAGGTATTACATGCAAGACTCACCTATGTGAGGCTGATGGGCGGCTGCCAACGCGTACTGCTGCTGCTGGGCTGCTGTCAGCTGCTGAACAGCAAGTGCATTCGGTCTTTGGAACAACTGAAGGGACAAAAGCACAAACATGATCCTTTAATCACACTCAAAAACCATTCTCTTACTTCCTTTTTAAAGCAATTCCTTTCCACTAGATTTATTTTCACAACTACAGACACTCCTCTTTAAAAGGGAAACATTTGAAAAGGAACTGAAAAAAAAAAACCAAACCAAAACCTCTCTGAGATCAACTGCCCTTGATAAAATGTATCTCCAGAGCAGAGCCAAGCCACAGCCGGGGTTTCTCTGCTCTTCTCTGCACGATGCCCAAAAGCCATTTTTCTCCCCAGTTCCTCCTCAAACACACAGCCCCTTACTGCAGCCTGGGGACCACCAGCCACTGCCAGGAGCACTTCCAGATCTTGAACAACAGCGAGTACAGTGAAGTCACACCTACAGCAGCGACAACCCGTGTGACTCTCCCAGATGGTCTGAAGGACATGGAGGTGCTGGAGCGTGTCCAGAGAAGGGCAACAGAGCTGGGGAAGGGTCTGGAGCACAAGTGTGCTGAGTTCCCTTGTGGCTGAGGGAACTGGGGGTGTTGAGCCTGGAGAAAAGGAGGCTGAGGGGAGACCTTCTGGCTCTGTCCAAGTCCCTTGGAGGAGGGTGGAGAGAGGTGGGGGTGGGTCTGTTCAACCAAGGACCAAGGGACAGGACAAGAGGAAATGGGCTCCAGTTGTGCCCGGGGCAGTTGAGCTGGGATGTGAGGAAGAATTTCTTTGCTGAAAGGGTTCTGAGGCATTGGAAGGGGTTGCCCAGGGCAGTGGTGGAGTCCCCATCCCTGGAGGGATTGAAGAGTCGTGTAGACATAGTGCTGAGGGACATGGGTTAGT
>NW_010340391.1:6116-8895 GCF_000700745.2 Antrostomus carolinensis
ATGGTTGGACTCAATGAGCTTAAAGGTCTTTTCCAATCCAGGCAATTCTGGGATTGAAGAAATTCTGTGAAGGGGCAAGCAGGACAGCAGGCGAGCTGCAGAGCAAGGCACGAGAGAGATGATACTCTTGAGATGGCTTCAGAGCCAGCTGAAGAGCCATCAGTGAGATCCCAGCCTCAGGAGCTCACAAAAATGCTTCCTTTACCCGCTAGACTTCCATCTCCAGCATCTCCTGCGTGAATTCAAGCAAGGGGCGCAAACTCTTCTTGGAACACAGACAGAAACCAAACCCAGAGGTCTTTTTTTGTTAAGTCGTCTAGAGCATATCATAGAGAAAGCAAATGGTTTGGGTTGGAAGGGACCTTAAAGCTCATCCAGTTCCAACCCCCCTGCCAGCAGCAGGGGCACCTTCCACTAGACCAGGTTGCTCAAAGCCTCATCCAACCTGACCTTGAACACTTCCAGGGAGGAGCAGCCACAGCTTCTCTGGCCAACCTGGGACACTGTCTGACCACCCTCACACCAAAGAATTTCTTCCTCACATCTCAGCTCCATCTCCCCTCTGCCACTTTCAAGCCATCACCCCTTGTTCTCTCACTCCCTGCCCTTGGCCAAAGTCCCTCCCAAGCTGCCACCTTACAGCTCACTACGATCTTCGGGAGCAATGGGCAATGTTATGGAGAACAGTCATTCTCAATAAGAAAAAAAAAAAAAAGAGATTACCTTGGAATTTAAAGTATTTCTTCTTAGGTTGGGGTTTTTTTTCCCCCTCCATCCAAGTCCTTACTAAAAACTTACTTCCCCAGCTTCCTCCGCCTCTACCTAAATGAAACACTCCCTGAATCGATGGATTTTAATTAAACCATTTAACAATACATAAGCTGAAGAGCCACTCTGAAACTATCCAGAAGCAAACGCTCATCCCCACTTCCTTCCAAAACTGATCATTTCAGAGGTGCAGAGGACTTCACAAACCGCTGTGATAAATGTTTTCACTCTCTCCACTCACTTGGCAAAAACTGGGTCTAAACGCTGTACAATAAGAATTCTGCCCAAACTTTTGGCAGAAACTCACAGTCACCGAGCAGCAGCACGGAATCATTTAGAAAATTAGGGTTTGTTGTTTTTTTTTCTCGGCAAAAATTGGAGGTGCTTCCCCTGAGAGCAGCATGAGCAACTGCTCTGTTTAGGCAGAAAATATGATAACAATGAGTGATAGTTTATCTCTATTTTCTTCTTTTTATAATTTCAGGGGGAAAAAAAAGTGTAAGGGATGAGTATGAGATCTGAGATGTGGAACTTAGTACTTAGCAGATCCAGAATTGATCTCTGGGTGCCAAAATACTTACTCACAACTGTTTTCCCCAAAAACTGCTCATCCTTTAAGATGTTGGGGCCCTTCCCTATATCCAAGGAGCACTGCAAGGCTGGTTATGGAGCAACAGAGCGAATCCAGTTACTTTTATCACCTCCCTGGGCCTAACAGGAGGGTCATAAAACAGTCCTAGCAGTTTTTATGCACAACACACCTTTTTTTCCTTCTCTTTACTTCTCTTTCCTTCTTATTTTAATGTGTCATTCAACAATATTTCATGCTTACACAAAGTTGAGTGCTTACAAGAGGTGTAATCTTCATTAATATACCAGCTGGATCAAATGCTCTACTGACATCCTTCAGATTTAAAAAAAAAGGGTCATCATGGACAACGTGACCTACAGAAAATGGACCGAGGGACACTGGCTCTGTAGGAGACTCCAGCAGCATCTTGCTCACTGATCAGCATCAGCAGATATGGGGAAAAAAAAATATATATATATATATTTATATCCCCTAAATTGCTTCCCTGCTGGGTGTAGATACATCTAGAACAGACATCCTTGGTTGTGTGGTCTACTTTATACTGAGTTCAGCAATCCAGTATTTTAGCTTTCTTCAGCTGCAAACACTTCACCAAAACCATTCATTTTCATATTCTTTAGCATCGCTGGGATCCGTTTTATCCAGTCTGTTAATGTGCATTACACCAAGGTGAACAGTAGAGGAAATGGTGAGATTATTAGTTGCCTGTCCTAAGGGCAAAAAAAAGCACTTATCTTCTCTGAAAACACTTTTTCTTGTGTTCACTTTACAGGTGCAATGACTTCCACACCTCCCAAATACATCTCAATGATCCATTTTTAAATTAGAAGAACTAGAAAAAAAAAAAACAAAACAAACAAAAAAACCCAAAAAACCCCAAAGCTACTCAAAGCACGAATATTTCACCTTCTACTGTTGTACATTTTTGTTCTCTCCTTCCTCTCTCCGCCTCGTGTGAGCACAGCTGCTGACTGCCACATTTGACTTTTGGACCTTCAAGTACACACACCAGCTTCATGCATCTTTCTTTTGCTGAAATCACGACACAGTATCCAAAACACTCTACACATGGGTGTTGGCAGCAACTCGTTAAGAGTTGACCTAAAGACTCAAAGAGGGAGATTGGAAAGATGCTCCTTTACCTAAAATTACTGGTATTACAGAAGGGAGGAATAAGGAACAGAGTGGCTGGGCAGATTCCTTTCATCTGCTCAAGAAAATCGCCGAGAATGTGTCTGCATCCTCAAGTCAAAGAAACTAAAGACTCAGCTACAACTTAGTGACACTCACTTCCTCAGACAATATTCTCGAGCTTCTTTGATACCAAACAGAAATGTTCTGCATTCTCACTGCGTTGCAAGCATGAGGAAGGGCTGGATTCCTTCTGCCTGCAGCAAACCAGCAACGTGAGCTCACAGC
>NW_010340392.1:0-1885 GCF_000700745.2 Antrostomus carolinensis
GAAGCTTTTGCCTGGGGTGGAGGCAGGGAGGTGTTCTTACTGGGGCTGCGAAATGGAGATGATGTGGGTTTTATTTGATTTCATTTATCTATTTTTAAATGTTTTCTGTGGGTGCACCTCCAGCTGAGGGCCTGTGGCGATACGATGGAAGTGTTCGCTCTCTGCTTTACCTCATTCACTGTCACACCTTGCGATCTCTTGCTCTATAGCCTGGTCCACATTGGAGATTGGGTTGCAGTAAGAGGGAGGCAAAAGGGAGAAGAAAGTGTGCTTGGAGGCTTAGGGGCAGAAAATTCCATCATTATTGGGCAATGCTGATAAAAGGAGCACATTTGCTAGCTGAAATCTCACAAACAACAGGGAAGGAAAATGCTTGTTTGTTCCTGCCCTGCCAGTTGGCAGCTCGCTTTGTTTAGAGAACATTCTGCCTTGAGTGTTGCTTGTTGCAAGCACAGTATTTGCCGAAGTAACTTTCCCAGGAAGGGTGCATTTGCGGTCACAGCTATGGCTTTAGAGTATGTTCATATGGTCGTGTGAAGAGATTGTGTATGTCATGATAGCCATTAAAAAGAAAGAAAAGAGAAAAAAAGAAAAGGCAAAATAAAACACATCCTGTCATGATCTTACATGCGGTGTTATTATTTTACCAAACCACCAGGGTTGTTTTCTCACCAAAGGATATATACTTAGTATGTCAACTGAGCCTTATTATAGCAGAGAATGGATCTTCCACCCACAATAGATTTCCTCAAAATATTCCTTGCAGTGTGAGGTTTTATTGTCTTTAGCTCTGCTGTGTACACACTTCACTGTTTTGATGCTGAGTTGTTCCTGGAATGTCAGGTTTTGGGGACGTTGGGTTATACTTTCCCTCCTTCCCTCCCCCTTCTTTGAAATGTTATTATATATGGGCAGTCTCTGCAAATGACCAGCTTTGCTGCACTGCATCTGTTCTTATCTCTAAAACATGAATACTAAGCTGGCCTGAAGAACAGGAATAGGTGATGTGGTTGGGTACTGCAGCTCTTGTGCTTTTTGCCATCCAGTTTTTGAAAGGAACTGGGAACTTTAATGCCCTAACTGATGCATTAAAAAACAAACAAACACCTTCCCCAAGGGTTTGTCATCTAAAGAGAAAAAATTCAACTTTTTTAAGGTGCTAGGAATAATTAATCACTTTTAAAAGTTCAGATTAGTGAATATAAACTTTCTCTGTATTTGATGTAAATACATATATGTGTGTGTGTGTGTATGTTTTTTATACTAAAACAATTTGTGGCAGTATAGGGGGGGTATGCAGCTTGTAGAGGTAGTTTGCAGTGTAACATACATTTTTTTTTCTTCCTCCACTAATGTCAAAGAAGAGTAACTGCCTTGACCAGATTGGAAACAGAGTGTGAAATTGTCATTTGAAGCCTTGTTGTGTTTCAGGACACAGGTCCTACTTGAACACATGATGTATTAAGATTTGCAGCAGCTTTTCTGGGGGGAGAAAAAAACCAAACACTAAAACAATTGTGTTTTTAAAAATGTGCTGTGTCTTCAGAATATATAAATTAAAAATGTGGCTTGTGAGGCCATTGGAAAATATTTATCTGTGCCCCTACACTCACATGGAAAGTGGTTATGTTGGTTTTCACTCTTGAGTGGAAAGTGCCGCCCTTAGAATAAAGCTGCACAGGGGTTTATCAGCAAAATGTTTGGAGGATGGGGGAAGTGGGATCCAAGGGAGATGATTTAAAAAAAAACAAACAAACACAAAACAAAAACCCCCACCCAAAATCTCGTTAAGACCAGATTTTCTAAAGGCTCTGGCACACCTCATCGTCTCCCACAGGGATTGTTAAACTTCAGGATGCTTCAGAAAATCTGTCCACTAGCAGGA
>NW_010340392.1:1911-19563 GCF_000700745.2 Antrostomus carolinensis
ACCCTCGTGTGTGTATAAATTACTGGGAGTTTGAACTCTTCCTGTTTTAAATAGTGTCTTACCCAGAGACTTAACCATCTCTTCCCAATCGTTTTGCGTCCCCCTGCCCATTACAACAACTTATTGTGTGCAATATGAACACAAGGAAAGTAATTAAAGTATTTTTAGCATTTTAAATGAAATTAGCATTTGGGAAGATGACTGTAGTCTATGGGGAGCAGACTGTTCAGGAGCCCTTTTAGAAAGATATCCCAAATTAGTATTTAGCTCATGTTGTACAATGTCATTGTAGTTCAAGTAACATAGTGGTGAAATCTTTTCAGCTCAGAGGCAACATCCCCTTACACCAGCGGTGATCTTTGGGTCTTCAGGTTTGTTATTGTGCTGCTTGTGTCTTTGTAGCAAGGTGAACTTCCCAGGCTGAGAGAAAGGTCAGTCCCACATTTCTGCTGTTTCAGATGTCAGTTTTGAAATGATTTCCTGCCTTAGTGTTGCTACCTTCAGGATGTTGCTTATGCTGTTTGGGTTTTGTTTGTCTTTTTAAACAGAACATGAAGTTCACTATAAATATAGCAATTGTGTCATTTAAAGAACATGCACACACTTCAATTTTACTGTGTCCCATGGCATTCCTATTCTTAGTGTAGGAAGCAGTGTAGCCAGCTTAGAGGGTATCTTCCATCAGGCTTTTGTGCTGAGGGCAACCAAGCACAGAGTGTGGCAACAACTGATTTAACTAGACGGGGCCTTTTATAACCTCCTGCTTTTTCCTCTGCTTTGGCGCTGGCTGGTGATGAGCTGGATGTGAGTGAATTGAATTATGCTATAAAGGAGCAAGGGCTGTTAGAGATAAATGGGATTCATGGCATGCTTTAAAGCACCTAACAGGAGATCCTAGTAAACGGTTTGTGGTAGGAAATTGCACCACTGATGAAGTACAACTGGAAAATCCAATCCTCTCCCTCCCCCATCCAGCTCAGCCCTGCCTCAGTGGAAGGGACCGCAGCTGACAGGCAAGGGTAGTGGGGCAAGAGGTGAACATCCGTTGCTTAGGGCTTGGATTAGGAAAGGCTTTATTGCTAATACCTGGAGCTTGAATTAGCACCAGGCCTTGGAAACAAACCAAATGCATGCGTCTCCTATCTGCTCAGACTGGGAGAGGGAGTCTTGTTTCCTTGAGGAATCTTTGGCACTTCAAGGGTTACCTCTTGCTTTTCGATTCTGTGCTGAGGTAGTAAATGCTGCTGCTGGAAATTACCTTATTTTAAAACTTGGCATGGTGAGTCATAATACTTGATATTTTTGATCTTTCATTTTCTTCTCCCCCTTTTGCATTTTCTTCTTCCCCTTTTGCATTTTCTTCTCCCCCTTTTGCATTTTCTTCTCCCCCTTTTGCATTTTCTTCTCCCCCTTTTGCATTTTCTTCTCCCCCTTTTGCATTTTCTCTCCTGGCTCAAGCAAATGAGTTTTCCATGTCTTATTAGTATAGCAATAGCATGTTTAACAAATAATCCAAACCCCTTGAGATTAGGAGTGACAAGGGAGTGTCACTAAAATCTTTCATGTGCTTCTTCTGGAATGAGAGCTGTTTCCCTCCCCCCAGCTTTTATGCATTGGCATCCTGTAGTCATTATCAAGTTCAGGCTTGGGCTTTTTATATTGCAATGGTTTTTGCCCTTCCCACATTGCCCCACTCTCTGAAATCTCTGATTTTCACTGAGTGCAGCATAAAAGATAACACCTGACTGCTGGCAAGTTGCATCAATGTTATCTGTCCGTTGCTGTCGGGGCCAAGCTGTCAAGTGTGCTGCTTCATGTGAACTGCTGCTTCTTGGGAAATTCTTGCCGCAGTTCAGGGATGTGTATGTGTGCACATATTTGGGTTGCAGCAATGTTTTCAGTTGAGCAAAATATTACTTAATCTGGATTTATCAGAATATGATCTGTCCAGGACTAGTTTGACCACCGTTGAGATAATTTTGAAAGAGTACTTTAAGCAGTGGTCCCAAATATGACACTGTAACTCCCAAAGTTCATGTTTGGGCCTGTTACTCTAAAAAGCATTGCAGCTGGTTTTGGGAGTTGGTTGATTTTTGGTTTTCAAAGGAGAGTGATTTTGCTGAAATAAAAGCTCAGGTCTGCTGGGTTTCAGAACACTTTAGCTGCCTTGCAGATGGAGATGGCCAGGGCACAAAGGTGGTGACTCAGTACCTGAGCTGAGCTGTCTTGATTCCTTTGTGATGGTGGAAATCCCTTTTTACTTGCAGTCCACAAGCCTGCTGGTCATGCAGGAAATGCCTTTTTTGGTTGTTTCCACCTCCTGCTTTGAGCAGCTTAGCTCTTTAGGGTCATTTGTTTAGTACTTGCTTCATTCACATTCCTTCTCCTGTTTCTCTTACCCAGGAAGGATACATGACTTGCTGAAAAGAGAGAAAATGCTATGCTGGGGATACTCGTCTTTTGGACAGCCTGGGATAGGTAGCAACCTCCAGGTCATCATTCCTGAACCACAGGTGTATGGATTCATTCATGACAGGAATGTCAAGGAGGTGGCATGTGGAGGAAACCACTCTATGTTCCTGTTGGAAGATGGGGAAGTGTATACCTGTGGCTTGAACACCAAAGGCCAACTGGGGCATGACTGTGAAGGAAGCAAGCCAGGTAAGGCCGCTTTTTGTATGGACTTCAAAGTGTCTTGGGGCTGGTGGGCTGAGAAGATTGTGGTAGCTGCTTTGTGTTGATTGCTCTGGAGTTGGAGCAGCTAACAGAGCTGAAGATCATGTGTAATAACACAGTAGTTATATCGAATAATATTTGCTGGCTCTGAAAAGCTAAAGCTGAGCAGCATGGGTGGGGAGAGAGGTCTCCTCAGTTTATCTGGAAAATACATCAAAACAGAGGCAAGCACAGATGGTCTCAGGGCAGATTTTGTTATTTGACATTACATTGCCTTTTTATAAAAGGGAAGAGTGGGACATGAGTCAGAAGTATCTCCTGCTTTGTCTTTCCAATTGTACTGCATCCTTATGCCTTATGTTCAGTCATTGTTGGGAATTTTCTCATTTACCTCAAAGAGAATAGATCAGTGACTATAGTTGTGTGGAACAAACTTGCCTTTGGCCAAGAAGGTTTATAAATTTTGTTTTCCCCCTCTTAGAAATACCTTGTCAACTTGTGCCTTCGCCCCTTCATGCTTTCTTAATCTAGAGGAAGGTCACTGTAACCTTGTGTTCCCTAGATTCAAAATACTTTTTCTTCATTGTATTTCAGCAGGCAGAACCTGTGTGCAACACCACAGGCAGCTTAATGGACCTCCTTCCCAGGGTGAAGGAGTGATTTAATTGTGTATTGTTATTCTGAGAAACCCTTACGCCTTTCTTATGTATTTTTGAATGTTGGCCTTCCAGTTCTCCTTCCATTAACTTACTGGCTTTTGCATGTGGTAAAGATACAGGTATTCCTGTTTCCATAATATAATAAACATCTCTTTGTGGGTAATTACAGCAGTAAGACATCACCTTTCCTCAAATTGCAGGCCACCCTCTATAGGGCTTAGGGCTTCTGTAGCGTACCTCATTATTGCAGGGCAGAGGTATGAAATCTGTACAAAATAGCCAGTCCCCCATGTAGTATGTGCAAATCTGACCTGACTGATTCCACTGCTCCTTCTTTCTGTCAGTGTGGCTTTTATCTCTTTCTGTCAAGCTTGAGGTGATAGATGTTGGGCGCTGCATGTCTGTGATCCTGGATTAGAGGAGTTGACCTTGAATCTGGCCTCTCCTGCTTTTCCAACAAGTGGCTTCCAGACAATTACTAAAAGAGGTCAGGTTTATCAGGAGTGCTTGAGTTCTCTCTCTGCACAACCACTATTCATCTTCTGAGGACCTTTAAATTTAGACCCTGGAATAAAAGAGATGCTTAGTAAAAGGAAGCCATGCCTAGTGAATATTCCACCCAACTTGATAAAGATACTTCATCCTGCAAGTCGCCTAACTACCTGCATGACTGTAGTGCAGAGGCCCCAGAAATTCAGTACTATTCCGAGTGCTGTAAAGATGTTTACTCTGAGGAACATCTCTAGGCTAGCCTGCTTTTTACCCATAAAATACAGCAAACATAAGATGATAATGAAAATGGAGGCTTCATGACAAGGAGATGATCAGAGCTGGAAATGGACCTCATGAATCCTGAAGTGTAGACCTCTAGCAACTAGGTAATCCTGCCTTCAGCTAGGGCTGCAGAAGAGGGGCAGTCTGAGATTTGGAAATAGAAATAAAAAGTTCTTTGCGTTAGATCCCAAGTGCCCTTCTTCAGCCCCTTACATTAAGGGGCTGTCACCAAGATGTGACACCAACTCACAGTTATCATGCAGGTTTCATTTATTCTAAAAAAAACCAAAAAACAAAAAAGTTCTGCAGTGGTGCTCTGAGGAGCCTGTGACTATCCTTGAAAAACTGTCTGTGTCTGCAGTGGGGGTTCTGCTGGCTGGAGCAGGTGGGAGGGCTGTGCTGCGGAGCAAGGAACAGCATCACTCTTTATCTCATGGTGAGCAGTCACAGCGGGCTCTATGGTAACAGCAGTAAACTGGGGGAGAGTCCTGTTCCACACACTGCTTCGTGTGGGGCTGCCTTGGCTTGCAGCAGTGGAACCTGAATTTCTTAGTTCTCCTTTGCAAATAGGAACAAGAAGAATCAAGCCCTCCTCCTTCACCCCACCTCCTCTGCATGGGATAAAGACAACCTTACACCTTCTGTATAGAAAGGCATGTCAAAGATCGTCTTTCCTATTCTCCATTAGTTGTGGTCCTATGAATGAAGCAATGTCTGATAAGAAGTGAAGATGTATGCGGGGGCTTAGGATCCTGAGCTGATGAAGATGGTGGGAAGAAGACTGTCAGGAAGTGTCTGAGGGAGAGAATGGGAGAAATACCTGGAACCGGGAGTCTTGCAGCTGCATCTCTCCAGCCTCTGCTGAATATGGCAGTGTGAGCTGAGGCCTCTTGGTTCTACTGCCTTGTGGTTTGATTCTGCCCAGCCTGTGACAGCAGCTGGGAGTGGCTGACCTCTGCCCAGCTCTGGAAATGGGCTGCACCTCCTGCTGTGGGAGGCTGTGACACAATACTGATCGTCCCCTCCAGGCAGCGCCTGGAGAGCCTCCTCTAGGCTTCAGAAATGCTTACCACGGCCTGCAGAGTGCCCTGGTTGTGTTTGAGAGTAACATTAAGACATAAAAATATGCAGGGGGTCTTGAACCTTTTGAAGGCTAGATGACTTCAGAGGGGTGGAGCAATCTCCTTCCTGCTGCCCAGGTCTGTGCTCATAAGAGGAAGCACCCTTCTCTCTCTCACACTTTGTTTTTAATGTGTGTATGTGAAGCTTATGCTGCCAGCACGCTGAAAGCTTCAGTCAGTGTTTCCGGAATATGTGATCATGTTGTTTAACTGGAGATGGTTATTTCCCAGGATGATGTCTGCTTGTGAATAAAATTCTGGGACTTTGCAATGCACTGAACATGGATCTAACCCTGTTCTCCTTGCAAAGCTTGCAGGTTTTACTAATGACTTCCAGTGGGAGAAGAGTTGTTGTATTTGCGGTGAGTGCTTTTGAAGACTTTGCCTCCCTTTCTTCCCTTAATATATATTCCAAATAATTTTTTTTTCCTTCTTGTTCTGCTGCCCATTGACACATATCTATAGCAGGAGGATTAAATTTTGCTTCTCATTCACGCTACTCACAAATGTCAGTGGCACAGAACTGTTTCAACCATTCCTCTTAGAGGAGTCCTTTAGAGGGCACCTTTTGAAATGTAATAAACTTTTTAATTAAAAAGCTGTGTTTACTGTCACATCAGCTGAGGTTGTTGATGTAATGCAGAGACAGAATAGCAGCTGGTGAAGTGATTCTTGTGCATCTCTGCTACAGGGAACAGAAATTGAAGTGACCTTTCCTTGGATTTTACATTGTGGTGGTAAAATGAATAGTTAAGATGTCTAAGAAGTTTATCCTAATTAAAAGAATGTTACTTTTGGCTAAAAGCTAACAGCCTGTGTTTGCTTCCAACTCGCCACTTCTGAGCTAGGGTGATAACCAGTTATGCCAAAACAGCCTGTAGTTTGTGTCTCTGCAATCACTTGGCAGGGATGCAGGGGGGTGAGACGCCGTCCCAGTGTTCTCTTACCATGACCATAGTTAATAAAGCTTCTCTCTGACATATCCTAATTTTTACTTGTGTTGTTATGCACTTGGAGTCCACAGAGTCTCTGACAATGCCTTAGGAGAGTTAACTTGTTGATCTTAGTTGTGAAGTATTGAGCCCACTTCTGCAAAATCAGTCTGAGTTTGCATTAATTTCTTGAGCATCATCAGGTGTTAACATACATCATATCTCTAATGGAAGTGATAATTTTGTGCTGCAGTAGTTTTAGGAGACAAGAAATTTATTCCCTGTAATACCTAATTTTCTACTTCTTCAGCCCTGTAATTTCACTTTGATTTTCTTCAGGTCTAACATGATGTCTTGACTCCCTGTGATGAGTGTGTTTTATCTGAATGTATATGCATATGCTGGGGAACAAAAGACAGGCCTAGGTATGGAAGGTAAAGGCTCTGAGATGTGGAACTTGTTTTCTAGTGTAGATATTTGTTCTCTGCAAGTCATTTGGACTTCATTTGACTTCTGCTAGTGAGAAAATCTGGGCTTTTGGTAAGTAGTGTCAAGAGCGTTACAAGAAAATGTTTGGTAACAAATTTGCCTTGAACCTTTCCTCTAGCAACATACATCAAACAAAACCATGTTTTTTTACCAAATTTCCTGTCTGTATGCAAATACACAGGGTAGTGTTGCCTCTGTGTGCGTTGTGGAGTCCAGCTGCTCATTGCTGCAGGGATAGAAATATCATTATGTTTCATCTCTTTCAAAAAGTAGGAAAAAAAAACCACCACCAAAACAAAAACCCACTGCATGATCCAGATCCCCTGGATTTCCCTGAACTCAGTGGCCTTTCTTTTCAAACATAAATCCACTTGTCCTGGACAGGGTTACAGTGACCAGAGACCTTGGTGCTCACTGCAGCATTCCTGTTAATCATAAACCCTGCAACAGCTGAGAATTCAGATGCACGACCTGCTTGGAAGGACAGTCTGTCTGAATCTTCCTCTTTTAGCCTCTTCCTGGTGGGTGAGAAATCAGCCAAGTGGCCCTGACTCCTCAGGAAGAGGAGGAAAAGTGGCAGGGCTTGTGTTTGTTGGAAGCAGCTATGGAAGTGAGCAGGTTGCAGACAAGGAGGTATGGCTGCTGCGTTGAGTAGGTGGGGCTGAGAGCCACTCACTGGTGGGATGACAGTGGCAGGAGAATGGTTGGTTCCACCACCTTCTTCGTCTTTGCACAAAGAGGTCTGGGAGAGTCCTGCTTTGCATTCATCACATTTTTCTCTACACCCTCAAAGCAGAGCCATATGCTGTAGAAGATGCAGTAGAGGCATGGCAGCCCTGCTTGTAGGCATTGGTCCTGCCAAAGCCTGGGAGGACATGCCTGGAAATGAGGGTGCTGAGGGATCTGTGGGGAGGGATGAACCACCTTGGGGACCGAGAGGCCTTTGCTGAGTCAGGCCTTTCGTGCTGGCCTGCAGCAGCTGACTTTAAACCAGAAACATAAATTGTGTCCTAATTCTTCATTTATTATGTTTCGGCACCTATTGTAAATGTTACTTGTAAACAGTGAGATTACTAAACTGGCCACCCTTTGCAGAGGTGCTCATTTGTACTCATCCCTTTCCCTCCTTTGATCGCCCACGGGATCTGAGCAAGCTACTTGAGGTTGTTTTGCCTTCACTAGTGACTGCAGCAGCATCCAGCAGCATGGACTTGTGTTATGGTGTGTCCATCTCAGCCAAATTGGTGCACCTTGGCCTTCAGGATGATTTTAGGTTTCAAAATTAGAAGACTGGATTTAAAAATTGTTTCATTTAGAAACAGTATGTATCTGTCTGAATGAGAAATAAAATCAAAGGAAGTGCTTTCCTGTAGAGATCTTAAATATGCATGTCTTGTGTTGAATTGGTTGGCTGAGGGCTCTGAGCATGCCAGATGTTTGTAGTGGGCTGTTTTAAAATTTGTGTGGTCTGGATCATGAGAAATGACTTCTACCAATACTCTCTGAGACTGCAGGATTAGTACAGCCTAAACTGAGGAGAGATAAAGCTCTTCAAGAGATCCAAAACCAGGAGAAATCTGGTTTCCTTTCAGTAAAGAAATGTATAGTCTGAGCCTGAAGTGGCTGTGATGCGTTCTCAGATGTAACTCTGAAGTGCTGTCTCTGAAAACACATGTATTATTGTTACAACCACCGGATTTCTCTCTTGATTTCACTTTGCTGAAAACAGGGGAAGCAAGGTACTGTGGTTTGGGTATGTGGTTTTGTGGGTGTGGTTTTTTGGTTTGGTTTTTATTGACTCAGTACAGCCTGTTTTACTGAGGACACGAAGGACCATTTTAATGTCTCCTGTCTCAAAAGGCAGAGCTGCAGTAGGAATGACCAGCTTTTTGCCCTTTAATTGGGGGTTTATAGGGCAGTTTAGCAACCTAATCTTGCATTTATCTTGGTCATATTTGTTATACATACATTTGTTATACAGATCACGTGTACTATTTAGAGGCTTTCTGAAGGTGCAACAGAAATAAAAGCTGGCCTCATGCCTGGCTTGGAAGGAACGTGAAACCCTGGCGTTGGCACAGTGTGTGGCACTAATGACTGCTCTCCTGCAACCATGCTGAAGCTGAAAGATGGGCTCAGGATAAAATGGGTGGGTAACTGTGCATGTGGTGAGGTGAAGGGAGAGGGCAGGAAAGAAGCTGGAGGTGATAGACGCAAGTTTTCTGAATGTCCCAACCTTTTTGTACTCCGGATAATTGTCTGTGCTGGACGAAAGTGATGACTTCACTAAACTGAATGCAAAAGTAGGGCTGAGGGTCCCAGCTTCTAGGAGAGATTTTAGTAGTTTGGTGGATGTTGATGGTGTAAGTTCATCATTCTTGTCATCAAGATGTGTTGTGGGACACAACCACAGATGATACTATGTAGTTATTGGGCAGCTTTTGTATAGGTGGGGGTGGTCTATGAATAGATGTCTGAAATAAGAAATCTCTCCCCACCAACTAAAACAAAATTTACTCTCACTCCCAGTAAAGCAGCCCAGGTATTTTTCCTCAGTAAGAATAATTTTTCCCTTGCTTTATTATCCTATGTTTCCTTTGCATGAAAACATGCAGGCATGTGTTTTGAGGTAACAAAGCCTGAGACAGGTAAAGGTGAATGTAAAGCATTCTGTATTATTATTGAAGGCTCACAAGAGTGTAGGGTCTTCAGGATGACTGTCCCCTTTCCTGATGGAAAAGGGGTTGGTTTGTTTTTCAGTGTGTAACTCTTATATGGAAAGACTTAGTTCGATTCTGGCTCATGATGTGTGCTTGTTGCTTGCTCTGTCTATAGACAAAATCTTGCAGAAGATGCATAACTGTGTGATGATTTCAGGTTTGACTCAGTCAACGTTAAACAGCCTGATACTCCTCCTTAAGCTGTAGTGGAAAGAAGAACTTATCTCAAAGATCTCTGTGAAACTTCATTTTCTTCTCACAAATAAAATATTTTTGACACTTAAGGCTGCTAGCAGAAAACAGCTGTTCCTTCAGCAGAGCTGTGACAAAGTTCTCACTCTCTTAACACCTGACCTGCCTTTTAAACAGCTGCCTGCCTATATAAACTCGCAAAAAAGGAATATACAGATGCTCATATATCCTTTTCTCTGAATGCCCTTGAAATCTTACAGCAGGGAAAATTAATATATAAACTTTTGTAAATTTTTATTAGGACTGCATTAATTATCTCCCAGTCACCATGCTTCTATGCATATATTTTCAAGCAGAATGTGTGAACCTCATGGGGATGTCATTGAAAGCAAGGGCAAGGATGCTGTACTGAATCTGCACTGTGCAGGTGTGGCTCTTACAGGAATAGGTGGCTTTGTCCTGCTTCCCTGCAAATCACTGCAGGATTGAAATAAATGGGAACAGCGTGGAGCACACCAAGTGCTTTTGAAAATCACTTGCTACTTTGTCAAAGCTTGGGGCTGCCATTAAGTGGGACTCTGCCAAGTGCAGCTACTTAAAAAATGTAGCCTCCCTTCTAGAAGAAAATATAAAATACCTTTGTGAAGGCTAAATGCTGCCTGTTGTGCAAAACTGCTCCAATAATGTGAAAAGATTGCAGAAATAGCACCCATCCAGAGGCAAGAAGTGGAACAAAGCCCTTGTGGCTTGCTTGCAGCATGTATGGTACACAGCAATGCTGTCTGTCCTGCGGGCGCCTGGCGGTGCCTCGCTTTGAGTCCCCTGCTCAGGCATGCTCACCTACTGCAGAAGGACGGGAGGACACTCGTACAGCAGGGATCTGCAGGATTGAGCACAACAGGTGGATAAGAGTAAACTCTTATCTCCTGGGGCAGTGATTTGCTGCCTGGACCGACTGACTGAGCCCCAAGGACAGGCTGTAGGTGTTCTTGGGTCTTTGAGCCTCAAATCTATTGTGGTTTGCCAGCATGTAGGCTGGAAGGGGCTGTGTTTGGGGGAGCTGGGGAGGGAGTGGTGCTGTGTTTGGGGGAGCTGGGGAGGGAGGGGAGCTGTGGTTGGGGGTGCTCGGGAGGGCGGGGAGCTGTGAAAAGGGCGTGAGAGGGGCTGTGTTTGGGGGAGCTGGGGAGGGAGTGGTGCTGTGTTTGGGGGAGTGCTGCAGGGAAGAAATCAATAGATCTCTCTTCCTTACAGTGCTAGGAGGTGAAAGTGCTGGTTTTCAAGCAGAGCTGTCAATTTTACACTGGTTGCCCTTTCTTTTGCATTTATGAGGTTGGCTCAATAGTTGCTCCAGGACTATGTTAACTCTTCCATGTGGCCATGATGGACTGTACTGAAGGGCTTATTCTTCTTTTTCCCTGGGCCACTGTCCCTACTTACTGCCATCAGCCTCTGTCGCAGCTCTCACAATGGCTGTGCCTTTGCCTGGGATTGCTCAGGCAGAAATACATCTTTGCACTGTGTAGTACCAGCACATCAGATCCTGTGCCTGTGTACCCATCTCCCCAATTCCTCCTTCCACCTCTGGTGTCCATCCTCAGCACGTCACCCTGAGGCCTCGCACATCCTGCCTCTGCTGCCCTGGAGCTGTGGCATTTGCTGTGGTGTGCATGGTGGACCTTGGGGGTTTCTCAGCAGTTGTGGCCCAGCTGCAGCTTTTGTGCTGCTAGTGAGCCTGGCTGAGTGATCACCTTTACAGCTCTCTGCAGCAACCTGAAGAGGAAAACAGGCTCTCTCTGGGTTTCCTGAACATACTTGCCTGCTTCTCCCCTGGTGGGATGTGGGACAGAATCGGAAGAATAAAAGTGAGAAAACTTGTGGGTTGAGATAACGACATTTTAATAAGTAAAGCAAAAGCCATCGGTGCAAGCAAAGCAAAACAAGGAATTCATTCACTGCTTCCCATGGACAGGCAGGTGTTCAGCCATCTCCAGGAGAGCAGGGCTCCATCACACATAACGGTTACTTGGGAAGACAAATGCCATTGCTCTGAACGTCCCCCTCTTCCTTCTTCCCCAGCTTTATATGCTGAGCATGACATCACAGAATCACAGAATGTTAGGGGTTGGAAGGGACCTCAAAAGATCATCTAGTCCAATCCCCCTGACATCATATGGTATGGAATATCACTTACTTTAGTCTTTACTTACTTTCTCCTAGCTCCTTGTGCACCCCCAGCCTCCTCAGTGGTGGGGTGGGGTGGGGTGAGGAGCAGAAAAGGCCTTGACTGTGTGTGAGCCCTGCTCAGTGATAGTGGAAACATCCCTGTGCTATCAACACTTGTTTCAGCACAAATCCAAATGTAGCCCCATACCAGCTACTATGAAGAAAATTAACTCTATCCTATCCAAAACCAGCACAGTGTCTCCACTTTTTAAAAGAGCTGCCCTTACTTGTTTACTTCTAGGGTCTGAAGGTGGATTCTTCCCTCTGGCAGCTGGTGCTTGTCAGACTGAAGCCTCCTCTGCCTGCCCAGCCCTTTCTGAGGGCCTTCTCCGGCTGGCTGCTGGCAGTGCCCATGCACTCAGCACTGCTCGGGGAGGCTGTATCCCCTAGACAAAAGGCAGTGATGCGGGGAAGTTTGGCTTTCTGTCGCTAGGTCTGAGGAAGGGGTTTCCTTTCTCGGAGTAGATGTTTGCTTTCACAACTGAGGGGGAGTAGTTGGCAAAGCATCTGCCATGTGACACCCTGGGCTGTCACGGTGGCCACTCGCTTCTTGCTCTTACATTCCTGCCTTGACACAACCACACTCTAAAAAAAGTTCACTTTATGAAGTGGAGGCAGTGCTAATAACTAAACCAGCCTCTCTCACCCGTGCTAAATAAATTACTGAGCAGTACTGTATGTGTTATGCAGGGAAACAGTCACCTTGATAAGCATCATTAGTGTCTGTGGATGAAAGGGGACTGCAGAATCGTTGTCTCTGTTACTTGGAGCTTCTTAGCCTTGACCTATAAGATGGTGTTCCCACCCCTGTGACCAACAGCATTTGTGGGAACGTGACCTGCCTTAGTCTGTCCTCTGTCCTTGACTGCCTTCTCCCTACCTCTATTTGCTGTTCAGTGAATCCACTCTTATGTTTACATTTCCTCCCTTGTAACCACATTATCAGAGCTTTATTGGCTTCAGTGCTGCTGCTGTCAGTCTCTCTAATCAGGCTACTCTTGGTACTTCTTTGCTTTCAGCTACAAGCGTCACAGCATTTCAGGAAGCTGGTGGAAGGAAGACCTCAAGATCTGCAAGTTGGACTTGTAAAACCCAGCCTCCTTGGTGGATGTAGTAAACTTAAGTTGTCAAAAGTCAGAGGAGGTTACATGCTGATATAAACATCAGCCTGTACTGAGAGAAGTTTGAGAATGAGGTGGGCTGCCATACATGGGTGAGAACAGTAGGCAGAAAGCATGAGTGGCTGTCGTACAGCGGGGTTGTGGTCACCCCATGGGGTTTGCTCTTGTAGCCTTGTGCCATGCGGGTGCAGAGCACAGTGTTCCCCATGCCCTCGCCCCCAGTAGTCTCTTGCAAGGCACAACAAGCACGTAACGCCTTCTCAGAGAGGCCTGGCACGGAGGAGGAGGGCAGCAGCGGCGAAATTGTGGGGCTGGTGTCAGGCAGGGCGGTGCCAGCTGCCTACGTGTTGTGCGTGTCATACGCCTGGCCTGGCCTGGCCGTGCCAGAGGCTGCCTGCAGTCATGCAGGTGTGTTCCTGAAACCGTCCTTTGGCCCTCGCCTCCTCCCTGTGAGCCTTCCTCTGGGGGTGCTGCGGCCAAACCGCGGCCTGCACACGTGTTGTGACTAAAGCCACAGGAGCAGTTTTAGCTGGCCAAGTTAGATTATGTTTTCAAAAGCACATGATAGCTTCAGAAAAGCCTGAATTTTGCTTAAGTGGTGTATGGAGTCTGATTTCTTCCTCCCAGTCCCAGACTCCAGGTGTTGTCCATGTCAGCTGTGAGCACAAGACACGTAGGTGGTTGGAGTTGAAAGTGTGCAGAGGGAAATCAGAGGCTCATTCTTGTGGGCTTTAAAGGAGGGAGGAAGAGGCAAAAAGGTCCTGACAAACAGCATGATTTTCCTCTCCTCAGTCACACTTCCGCTGGGGAAGATGTTTCCTGGAAAAGTTGGTGAGTGTACTCATGCTGCTAATACGGGTAAAAACATTGAGCAGCTAAGAAGTTGTTGAAGTTATGGTAATAAAATAAGGAGAAACCTTCATAAGGGGAGGGAGCAATCTTGGGTGTATTTCTCTCTTAGTGCACTTTGGATTGCAAGCATTTCAGTTGCTGCACTTAGTTTTCTCTTTCCTCGTGCCAGTTTCATTAAAGCACTCAGACTAATGCTCAGCTGACTTCATTATGAATGAAATAATGAAGCTCATCACAGCTTGGAAATACAGCCAGGATGTCCGTATGCAGAAACATCTCCAGGATGTGCCAGTGAGACTGAGGAATCAGCAGTCAGACGAAGTTTCCTACTTAAAGTGTAAAAATCTTCTCAGGGAGTTGCTTTTTGTACAGTGGTTTAGTGAAATGCTGGTGACTGCTAAGTTTGGGCCACAGTGTTTTTCTCATTTTCTTGTAGTACCTGTTGAAGGCAGTAGCAGGTTTTTCATGGAGTTTTTGGCTGTTGGATCAGGCTTCCATAAGTGCTATTTCTGTTAGTGTCACCTTGTTAGATGGTTTCATGTGTTGGTGTAATTAATCTCCAAAAGGAGAGAACTCATCTACTTTCCTGTAAGAATTAAGGCTTTTCAGTACTCAGAGAACAGAAAGATCATATGGGTGAAGCTTAGGTTGCTATTGGTGTCTGATAAATATTGAGCTGCCTTGTGCATTAAAATGTTGTATCTCACACTTCTGATTTTTAGATCTTGGTTGCATAATGCTCAGGCATCCTCAAGGTGGATATGGACTATATTAACAAGCATGACAGTGCCAAGAAATTGGCTCATCTGTCCTCAGACTTGCTAGCTGCTGAGCATTTAACCCAGAGGAATTTCTTCCCAACAGTTGTGTCTCCCTTCCCTGTGTTTCTGCCACCATCTCTTTCTTATCTGGGCAAGCCAGTAAGACACCTGTCTCAGAGTCTGTGAGCACTTTCCTAGCAGACAGCACCAACCAAGATGAGCAAATGCTCTGAGTTGCTTATTGTCAAGCTGGGGAGGCAATGTGGAGTCTTGACCAGGCGTCCAAGCAGACTGAAATCACTTGAAATTCTTCCAAGCCACAGCTTCCTCTCACCAGCAAAGAAATCCAGATTTCGCGACTGAGGATGTAACCTCAGGGCTGATGGTTTATCTACATCGTTTTCAGACAGTAGAAGCCATCTGGTGCTGGTTGTGTACATCCTGGTACACATATGGATGAAGGATTCTGACATGTCCTCTGGCAAAAGCCTGTCTTGCGAGCAGCTGGAAGCTATACATAGAAAGTGTGTACCAACTCTCTGATAAACTTACTAGGAGTAGGAAACCTAATTAATCTTCCATTGCCTGTGTATCCTCATCAGTGCAGTATAACTGGGTGCTTTGTGCTTCCAGCAGCTGCAGACACTGAAGATCTTGTATGGCTTTCCAACACTGTGGGGACAAAGTATAAGCCTTGTTTTATAAATAGTGAAGCTATGGACTGAAAGTGGGCTTTTCAGGGGTTTTCATTCTTGGCCCAGCTTTACTGCCATTTCCAAACCTTCAAGCTAAATGAGTTGACTGTCAGAAAGCTCACTTACAGAAACATAGCACCTGTCCTCAACTTTTGCTGGAGTGTCTGTGCAAACTACAGAGACAAGCAAGAAAACACGAGAGCAGTCCTGGAAACCAAGCCTGTCACCGTTCAGAGAAGAGCTGTCCTGAAGGCATTTTGCCTGGAACTCATTCTTTGGTCCAATGTGTATTTTATGAAAAGATCTAACAAGGTTAAGACCAAAAAAGTCAAACCTTGATGTGTCTGTTTATGATTTGTGAGTTACAGTGGACAGAAGAGAGAAAAGGAAATTGAAACTCCACCAGATATGAACAGCTGATAAATTACTTCCAAGCATTGGTGCTGTTTTGAGACAGATGATGGCTTCAGAAAGAAAAGATTGGGTCAGTGTGTACTTCTTGGAACTTGGGGGTTTTTTGTTTGGTTTTTTTTTTTTAAATTTAATGACATGTTGAAACACTGTATTACATAACTCTCTCAGCTCTCCCCTGTTGCTTTCTGGGTTTTGTTCTGCTTAGCTTTGTGTATAATTGTGCCTATTAAGCTCCATTTGACTGGTTTTATTCATCAGTTGCTGAAGCCACAATACTAAGAACAAACTTCACCCTTTGCACCATTCATCTCAATGCAGTGATGCATCTTTTCTAAGGAATGAATAATGGTGTTGTGATGCTGTGGAATTTAAATGTATACTAACCACTAAAACACCTCATATTTTGGTGTGAGGAAGGAGTGAGAAGTCAACAAAGAAGTAATTGTCATATGTTTTTGACAATACTACCCATGTTAGCAGGGAGACAGTGCATTCAGCAGCTTGGCAAGCCTGACAGTGAACTGGGACTCTTGTTGGACTGCCTGGGCAGTCTGTGTCCCTGGGAAAGGCTGGCTTTTGCCCATCTCTGGAAAGAGATGTGTGTGAGCATGTAAAACTTAAACTGTTTGGTGTTTACATTTCTTTATGACTTTGCAGGCAATCTGCAATCGACAGGGTTTTAGGAATGTACTATGATGAGAGGGACCATAGATGTACATTTCTAAAGGCAAAGATCTTCAGCTCCAAGATGGGCATGTTTTTTCTGTCTGTGGTCATCCAGGGAGTCCAGGTGACTGCTTTTTGGGTGAGCAGTGCTGTCACTGAAGGCTTTCAGGGGCACAGGGCAGCCTTTCAAAACAAGTCACTATTTATTAGTCCCCTGGGATGGCACGTAGAGCAAGGTCAGATTTGTGTTGCCAAATTAAACTTAAGATGGAGTCTGTGGGGACTGAAGCAACCACTCTGGATTTCTAAACCCATTGGATGTTCTCTCTGTGTCCCAGTGTGTGAAGCCCTCGCTATTTAGTCCTTGCCACAGCCTCCTGACACTTCAGGGCACTTTTTCTCTGCTTGCAGTACTGCTGTGGTCAGAGTGCTGCCTCCTCCAGTTCTTGATGCTGATCTTTGTTCACTGGAGTCTACTGTCATCTCCTCAAGTCTACTGTCATCTCCTCAAGGTGCTCCAATGGCTTTAAGGCCAGCTCAGAGTAGTCCTTCCACAGCAAAGGAGACATGTATGCTTATTGTGTTCCTTTCCCAAGGAAGAAATGTGTGCAGGTAGCAAAACACATTCTCTGCTGTGGATGCCTTAGCCTCCCATATTGTCCACGTTTGTAACTTTGTCAGACACATATTGTCTCCTGGAGTGTTTGGTGGTGTGCAGGGACTGGCTCTGAAGGAAGGGCAGGCTGGTGAGTTTGTGGCCAGGTGCTCTGGATAACAGCCAGTCTCAGTGCACCCTGGCCAGCAAGCTTATAGCAAAGTGAGGGGTTCATGAATCAAAGGGATTTCCTGTGGAGATGAGGATGGCTTCATCCCTCTCTTCTTTTGCTGTTGGGATCCTCTCCAGCAAGAGCTTTAGTTTTAGACCTTCGGGTACAGAAACACGCTTGGCTGAACTTAGGTGGCGTGTCAGGCACATTCCAATGGGTATTTTTGTGTCTTTCTGGCTGACTGAGAGGAAGAGACCATAGCCACATGTGCTGTTGAGATGCCTTGTCTGTTCTTTGTGATTGACCTCGACCAGCCTGTACAGCTGCTGCTTGTTTAGAGCACAGGGATAAAAATAGGCTCCCTCAATTATATATGCAAATGAACATAAAACAGGCCAGCAGGCAGTGCTACAGCTGGATGCTTATGGGCCCAAGCATGGAGACTGCATGTGTAAATTGAGTTACTGCCCTCAGAACCTGTGTCTTTGCAGAGGGTTGGCAGTGGGACTGGGTGGAATTAGTCCTGCTGGAACAAGCTGCAGGACAAAGGGCGTGTGGGGGTTTAACCCACAGGAGGACCATGTGGTCCT
>NW_010340393.1:0-1695 GCF_000700745.2 Antrostomus carolinensis
GTGCTGCCAGCGCACGTTGCCAGCTCATGTCTCATAATTAAGAAAATATCTCCCTAATTTCAAATGACACCCAATTCCCTGATCTCTCTCTAATCACTAACCGCTGTCTCACCCTCCTCTTGGCAGTTCCGTGTTAGGCGCGGTGGTTCCCGGCTGAGGTGGCCTTAGGTTGGGTAAATACCCCGCACCCACGGGCTGTGAGCGTGCCTGCAGGCTGGTGTATCATCTGTGTTTCCATGTGTGTGATGTAGTGCCTCTTGCCTGAGATACTAAATATTTATGTGATGGGACTGGTTGGGGAAAAAAAAAGAGTGTATTATTCCTACCCCGCCTTATAGATTTAATTCTAATGCCAATGATCTCCTCTGTGTTCAATAAACTGTATTTTAAGGAGGTTTTTTGAGAATGTGAGAGGCTTTCCTTTCCCAAGGGCTGGAGAGGTTAAATATCCTGGTCAGTTACAAGCCAAACCTGTTATTTGAGGGTTTTTTAAGAGAAAAACTTTCCCAATGAACATAAAAGTGCCGCTCGTGTTGACTTTAGATAACACACGCGGCGTCAGCGTGTGTGCTTCTTGTTTAACCCAGTGGCCTGGTCTGGTGAAGGTTGAGGAGCTTCAATTGCAGATAAAACCAACAGCAGTTCTGGTTTCATTCACCTTTATGTCCTTGAGGAACATCACCTGGTGTGATATAATCATAGAATCCCAGCCTGGTTTGGGTTGGAAGGGACCTTAAAGCTCATCCAGTTCCACCCCCCCTGCCAGCAGCAGGGACACCTTCCACTAGACCAGGTTGCTCAAAGCCTCATCCAACCTGGCCTTCAACACTTCCAGGGAGGAGCAGCCACAGCTTCCTTGGGCAACCTGTTCCAGTGTCTGACCACCCTCACAGTGAAGAACTTCTTCCTAATATCTCATCTAAACCTCCCCTCTTTCAGTTTAAACTCATTCAGGGGAAATAACATCTTTAGAGATGAAATCAAGAGCAAACCAACGTGGTCCTCACCCCTGTGCCTTCTGTTCCAGGATACCTCTTGCAGTCATGATGCCTGTTGCAACCCTGATGCCTGACGACACGCCGATGTTTGACCCAAATATTCTGCATGAACTTGACTGGAGCCAGAACACGACAACTTTTTCTCCTGCTATTTCTCCTTTAGATCCAGGAGATGGCCTAGTTTTGAGACCACTTTGCACAGCTGATTTAAACCGAGGTAAAATCTTGTTTAATGATGGTGATAAATGACAGCCGAGTGCTGAGCTAGATAATTTGTATTTCTGCAGGATCTCTTGGTGGATGAGGATTGCTCCTTTTATCTGATTTGGGTTATTTTTATCAATAACAAATTTGAGCACTTGGCAACACGGATTGGTGCTGTCTTGGGTGACCCTCAAAATGGGTTTTACTCTTTTAACCTCAAAAACAGTCTCAAAAACAGTCTTAAAATTCAAGTAAAATCTTCCAAATATTCCACAGCTTCCCATTCACCACGGCTTTAGAGAGGGAGTGCAGTTGTTCATACTGTTCCCTCCAATATACAATGTGATGTGAACCAGTGTGATCTTCTTGGTGCATGGAGACTTCCCAAGTTCTGGAACTTGGATAAAAAGGTTGTTGGGAACGTACAGCTTCATATTGCATCATTCCAGGCTTACACTTCTCTTGCTTGATTGTGTGCACTGAGCTGGGTGGG
>NW_010340394.1:0-8088 GCF_000700745.2 Antrostomus carolinensis
TTGGTGAGTGATCTCTCTCCATCCTTATCTGTACCTAGGAGCTTTTCATTATATTTTTCTCCCCCTGCCCAGTTGAGGAGGGGGAGTGATAGAGTGGGCTTTGGTGGACACCTGGCCTCTAGCCAGGGTCAACCCACCACAGCTGGGTCTCTTTAGCTTGGAGAAAAGGAGACTGAGGGGTGGCCTTATTAATGTTTGTAAATAAGTAAAGGGCAAATGTCATGAGGATGGAGCCAGGCTCTTCTCAGTGATGTCCAACAGTAGGACAAGGGGCAATGGATGCAAACTGGAGCATAAGAGGTTCCATGTAAACATAAGGAAAAACTTTTTCACTGTGAGAGTGACAGGACACTGGAACAGGCTGCCCAGGGAGGTTGTGGAGTCTCCTTCTCTGGAGACATTCAAAACACACCTGGACACGTTCCTGTGTGACCTACTGAAGGTGATCTTGCTCTGGCAGGGGGGTTGGACTAGATGATCTCCTGATGTCCCTTCCAATCCCTAACGTTCTGTGATTCTGTGAATGGCACAATACCTTTCCTCCAAGAATGAGTATTTGAGGTCATCCATGTGGACACAGTTGTTGGCTAGCCTAGTAGTTAAAAAGATGTATTAGTATCTGTTTACACAAAAACAAGCTTGTGTTGGACACAAATAATGGAAGTGGATGTATTAAAACATTGCTCTTGTCTCCCATTGACTGTGTCTAGCATTAGCCTCCCATGGGCCTGGTTTTCATAATCTTTACTAAAATTCTCCTCTGCTTGATTAGAACTGATGTACTATTGCCACAGGAAAGGACATTGTTTACATACAAAGAGACAACTCCTTGACCCTGTTACAATGACTTTCCATGCCATTGTCAAACTAAGCAGCAGAGTGAGAAATCCCAGCATATAGGGATGGCTGGGGCTGCAAGCAGGTCATCGTGGTCCCCCCTTTGACACAAGGAGCAGGGCCTGACCTCACCTCCAGACTCTTGAGAGTCCAGCTTGCTGCATCAACTCCTTTGTGTCCATCTGAAGCTGCCCAGTCCTCAGATAAGTCCCCTTAATGCAATTAAATGTAGCATCTTTTGTTCCCTTGGAGTTCAGCACAGGAGAGGTCCCACAGAGATTTTTCTTGTGTGTTGTCTCCTCTGGAGTCTCTTTACCTTATGCATTTTATGATTGATGAGATCAGCTTGTTTCACTTTATAGGAAAGTTTTGGGGTTACCTTGTCTGAAATATTTTTGCTAGAACAGTAGGGAATCTACCTTCCCAAAAATTACTGTGATGAAAACGGAGTTTGATTGTTTCTGTTTTGCCAGGCACTCATCATGAATGGAAACAAAATTGTGTTTTCTAATGCTAGAGGAAAATTATATTGAGTGTCATATGAGAAGAAGATTGCCTTTATGACATTGAAACAGAAGGGGAGTATGAATCAGAAGAAAATTACTTATTTTCTCAGCATGGCCCATGTTCAATGCAAGTCCTTGTACTAGGTAGGGAGTACAGAAGCTGACTTTGACAGACAATGGTTGAAACCTTGGCTTTGCCCCTACCTGGCATAAGTCAGTATTGCTGGTGCAAAGAGAGGGGAAATGAAAAATAATGTAAAAAATTAGGAAGTCATCATATCTAGTCATAATTTGATGCCTGGCTCATCCTGTGATTCTACAGATATGTCACACTTCTTCCTAAGGGTGTTTGTCAAATAACTGGAAAAAAGAAAGCTGGTTGGACTTCAGAGGGATTGGGTTTGTTATGCAAACTAGAAAGAACCCTCAAAAAATCCAAGTTGTTGGAAACTCTAAGGCTTCAGCCCAGCATTCAAGCCTATCTAAAAAGGATTTCTTTCCTATAATTCTGCCTTTATGCAGTAACACTGAATGCTTATAAAAAGCTTTTGTAATTCAACAGTCTATATCTCTGTTGAATTACGCTTTGAGAGTTTTGTTCTTCAAAACAGTAACTTCATGTGTTATGACTGTTCTTTGTGTACAAATATTTTGTATTGAGAACATTCACAAAACTTCCATATACCATATTTTTCTAAAATAAGCTAGAGAGCACTGGTTAGTATCACTATAAACAAATCAAGGCTACAGAAACCATAATTCTGCCCCCATCTCCTCTCAGAATCTGTGAAAACACCCATCAAGCTGATCCAAACATAAATAGTGCATGGAGGAGACTGGTCAACAACACCCACTTCAGAATATTATTTCATTTTAGAAGTTTTTGTGCTATACATTTGCTTAATTATTAACTGCATGATGACTTAAAACTTTTGGCAGATAGAAGAGTAAACAGCTCCAGCTTGCAGAGCCAGTGTCTTTCTGCAAAAGTCCCAGTCCTGATGATTTATGTAGTTTAATGAAGTTCAGGCAGAAGTTCGGAAAACCTTTTATTTATGATTTTGAAGCTTGAGTTCTAGTTAATAAAAATATTTAAATAAACAAGTGCATAGAGTAGATGAGTAGAAAGCCTCCATTTATTAAGCTAAACTTTTTTTTTTTTTTTAAAATAATGGAATCAGAAAAAGCTAATGGACAAAACTATTGTAAAAATCCAATTCTTGGGGATTTAGCAAGATGAAATACTTTTTCAGGATTCAGTTCTTACAATGTAAACTATTAGATGAATGCATTAAAAACATGTGAGTTTATTTAAACACTAAGTAACCAATGAAGAGGTTTGCTTTTCTGTCCAAGCCAGTCCATGAAGATTTTAAACCCATTTCTTCTCCATCTACAATCCATACTTTTTTTTATAAATTTATGTGTGGGAAAGAGAGAAGAGGTTTTTTCCTCCTCATCTTCTTAGGAAGGAATGTGAAAGCTGTTTGGTGTAAAAAGCACAGCTTTCCTCTCCAAATATGAAGAGTTTGACTTAAGAAAGTTTTGAACATTCCAGATTAACTAGCATGATATAAAATGCCCACAAATGCTGGTATACCGCAAACACCAGGATAACAACCTCATCAAACACTCCATCCTGCCTCAGCTGTTCCCAATTATGAACTTTCACCCCTTTGGAGATAAGCATTTGCTAGTTTTTCATTCCTAGGTGGAATTGCTCCAGAAATCCTTTTAACATTAGTGCCGCTGAATGGAAATCTATGCATGGCAGCTGGCAATGGTGAGACTAAAACATTTTCTATAATTATTTATCATGAAAAAAAAAGTCTTTTAATGAAAAATATATTCAGTCATGTACTAACTGGCAGCTCAAACCATTTCCTGTTTTTTGTAGAAAGTTTCTTTCTCTCTTCTTTTTTCTATTCAGTTATAGAAAGAGAGGAAGAAGAAAAAGAAATTCCAGTGAGTTCCAAGGACATTAATTTCGTCTAGTTCGCCATCAAATTTCTATGTACATTATGGTGAGTTCTTGAAGAAAAAATATTTAATCCCACATGGGAAACGATGGGCATAGCAATTTCACACCCAGCAAAAGAGCTGGGAAGTAGATAATCTACTAAATAAAAAAAGAAGTATTGCAGGTAAAAGATTCAGCATTGATGACAGCTTCTTTATCTTATCACAATTAATTGTTGTTGGTATATAAAGTTTTACACACACTTAGTCTGTTCCTTTCCCAGCATAAAAACTAATCTAGAAGTAGATCATTGGTTAATTTGACAAGTATTGAAAAACAGTTCAAACAAACTGAACGTTGTTTTCCCACTGTCCTGATTTCGGCCAGGAGAGAGTTAATTTTCTTCCTAGCAGCTATTGTAGTGCTGTGTTTTGGATTTAGTATGAGAATAATGTTGATAACATACTGATATTTTAGTTGTTGCTAAGTAATGCTTATACTAAGTCAAGGACTTTTCAGCTTCCTCTGCTCTGCTGGGCAAGGAGGTGCACAAGAAACTGAGAGACAGCATAACCAGAACAGCTGACCCAAACTGACCAAAGGAAACTTCCATACCTTATGACATCATGCTCAGTATATAAACTTCGGGGAGGTGGTCAGAGGATATCGTGGCTTGGGAACTAGCTGAACATCAGTCAGCAGGTGGTGAGCAATTGTGCTGCACATCACTTGTTTTGCATACTATGTTATATTATAATTATAATAATCATCATCATAATCTTCATCATCATCTTCTTTTTTGTCCTATTAAACTGTTCTTATCTCAACCTACAAGTTTTATTTTTTCCAATTCTTCTCCCCATCCCAAGGGGGGAGGAAGGAGAAGGGGGTGGTATGAGCAAGCAGATGCGTGGTGCTTAGTTGTCAGCTGAGGTTAAACCACAACACCCTCAATGTTTAAGAAATTAATTTCTCTCTTTTGCAGAGAATAAGTAAATGTGCAAAGCTACTGACTGAAAGAGCTTTGGCCCATCACCTGGTCCACAAGAGAGGATGCTGCAGAGAAGTCACTCTTTACAGTTGAAAGCAGCCGTACTGGAAGGAGAGATATAATGATTAGGCCAGATGACTGAATGGAGCTACCATTTTGGAGGACAGTGGATTCTAGTTATTTTCCTGCCAATAGTTGACAGTGGGCTATTATTCTCAATATCTTATTGAAGAGATCTGTATCACTCATAGCGAAGACTCTTAATTTTAGTAAGAATTAGTACAATAACATTATCTAGGCATATTTGAAGAAAAATCAGGAAAACACAAGGAAATTAAAGCAGGTCTATTCTTGCAAATGGTCTGCAATTAAAAACTATTGATGCAAAAGAAAAATTCTAAAAAAAAAATGAAATATTTATTAGGATGAAAAGACCATTGTGGCTTTAGAACACAGGTCTTGAGCCTCTGTATACACAAGTCATTCTAAATGAAATTGCAGCTGCACATGTGGGTCTGATCTGCTAGTGAAGTATTAAGAAAATTCTTACTTCGCTGGTTTTCTTCTATGCAAAAGAATACATCTTTGGACTCCAAGTTCAATAAAATATAAAATTCATTTCAGAGAATGTTATGTATTTCTGAAAGAGTTATGATTAGCTAGATTTTTTTTTTTTTTAATGGTATTTTCCCTGACTGGAGAATTAAGTTAACACTTCCAGAAACCAATACAAGAAAGTCTACAGAAGTTAGTGGGTGTTTTTCTGGGTGATTACAATGGGCTTTGTATCTTGTCTCTGGTTCAAATATTCATATGCAAAAAATCAGGATCAGAGACTGACATATGTTTCCAATAAATCTTCATTGAAGGCAAATTAGCTGCATAACTGTTCATAGAAACAGAAGTCATGCAAGAGTCACAAATATATTTATTCAGAAGCTCAAATGAATATCAAAACTTTTTGACTTTCTGAGCAGCTGTTGAAGGATAAAAAATCTTAGTTCTACAGTTTTAGAGAAAAAGAACAACTTTCCGCACTCAGTGCAGAAGATACTGAATGTTTGCACTAGTATTTCCTTACACTGAGGATAGATTAAATGAGCTCCAGAAGTTCTTTTCAACCTAAGCTTTTCTGTGATTTTTAGGTAAATTTAGAATTCTTATTTCTAATAAATATGTGTAGGTTTTTTATTTACACAGGCATGACTGTAGGTCAGGAAGCAGCCTTTCACATGATAATACTGAAGCATCTAAAATTCATATCAGCAAGATCTAACACCCAGATAAGTGATACATGCAATTATTTTAAAATAAGTCTTAATTATAATTCAACAGATAAAAGAACATTGCAGGCTGTTCTTAAACCAATGATCATTAAGGACAAGCATAACTTAATCAAGTATTTATATAAGTTACTTACGGGTTACTTAGTGATACATTGTACAATGGACACCAGTTAGTAATTTTTTCCATCAATGCTAGAAGTATTTCCCCTCAAGGAATTACAAAGAGCATGCAAAGACATTTCTGTCCAACTAGAACTACTAGAAATAGGTGTATCTATTTAAATTTGTATAGTTTATCTAGACCTGTACTGTATTAAGACTTCAGCTCTTATTCCTTATGTCAGAGTTGTGGAATTGCTCCAGTGACAGAGGTACAACGCTTTGGTGTCTTGAAATGAGAAATCTGTGCAAGCCTGGCCAAAAGAGTAGGCACAGTGACTTAGGGTGGGTCTTGCCAGATGCATTCCCTTTCATAACTTCCATCCTGTCATTGAATCTCAAAGGATGGGTAGCATTACAAGCATGCCCTCCCAAGTGGAGAATCTCTATTCAAGACTAACTGCATTGTTTTTCATAAAGGGACAGGAGAATACATCTGGCCTTCAGAGTGCCATTAAATCAAATGCATTTTGTTTTGTCTAGTAAGTCATTATAGAGAGACAGCTAGCAGAAATTACTCTTTCATGAACTTATTGTTTTGGTGAATAAATCAATGACTTTTTGAACAATACTTGGAACTATCTTGGTGGCCTGATATATTCCATTCAGAAGGAAGACCTAGCTGCTAGTTAATTGTTTAAGTGCAGGGATCAATCTAATTCTGATGTCAATCTCCGTGTAACAATGATAGCTATTAAGCAAGGCTGGTTAACAAAATAAGGCAGCAAAGCTCAGGATAGTTTTTGATAATGTTTGATATGGCAAATTGTTGCCATAAATGGCAGACAAAAAAAAAAAAAAATTTGGAATATTTAAGTTTTAAAAAATTAGAGCCATATAAGTTTTTTAAAAATTAAGTGTCATTTGTGCTGTTTTAGTATAAAACATTTACTAAATGCAACTGGGACTGGAAAGTCAATAAATCATCAGAGAAAAAATAAGAATAAAAGTCTACTGAGACTTCAGATAGGACAGCCACGGTGCTGTAATATATACATATTATTGATTACATTTTGCAATTTAGAAATCTTTCTTTTCTGAAGAACCACTAAAGAACTTGCAAGGGTGTTACAAACTGTTGTACTTATACAATTTTGCCTTCTGAATACTTTAATACTAGATTATTTTTAGGAGAAATATAAAAATATTTTTAATTAAGCTTCATAAAATCTCTTTTCACTAAGAAGATACCATAAATATGTGGCAAAAAAAATGCAGATCTCTCCACCACTAATTTTCAGCTTCAACTACTAGACCATACCTCCCACGGTCAGTTCAGTTTCAGCACTGTGATATCCCCAACAATCAGTCACAAATAGTGTGTCCTATTATTTTCCAGTCTGTTAAAGCTTATTTGTGAAGCCAAATGAGTAACATGTGCAAACTACCCCAGTCTAGATTGAAAGAGACAACATTAGCAATATGCACACTCCTAATATAAAAGGAACTGTCCGGGGATTACATCAGCATTCAGATTCATGGCTCTAAAGTCTCTTAGATTTAGTGCAGCAAGACTAGTCAAGGATTAAACAATGTGTTACCAAGGAAATAGCCAACATGTCCTGGAAGAACCTTGCGAATCAGTGCAATCAACATATGGAGGAACCATAAATGGAAAAAATAAATTCATACTAAAAACACAAATGGAAAACATTCTGATGTTACTAAAATTAACATTAAAGACCTAAACGTAAAACTCTCTGGAACATTTGCTACAACGTTCTGCTTTGTCCCAGAGCACTAATAAAATCTTGAGTTAATTCACTAAAACATAATACTAAGACAAAGGCTAGACTAGGAATCTTGAGGATAATTAACCTATTTAGAATAAGAACTAACACAAGCTTTCTCCGAAAATTTTAAATACACAGAAGCAGTTCAAATGTTGTTACAAACAAAACCTTCGGATTAATAACTTAGTTCAATCTTTTTTTCCCCCTTAACACAATTTTGTGCCAAAATAGTCTAGAAGCAGAAAAGTTGCAACAGTCACTGAGAAATTTGCACCATATTTCCAGGACTGAGAAGCCAATAAAGTTTCAATAAGATGCCTTGGAAGTTTCAACTCTGTTCAGAAGTCCTGAGCACTAAAAAACTTAAATTATTTATCTATTTGAAGAGAATAGGGATAGATGTTTGTATTTTGGGTATTAGTAAAAAAAAATCCCACTGCATTTTACCTCTATTAAGTTAGCAGATGGCCAAAATATTTCCAAATGGAGTGCAAAAAAACCATTTAAAATTACCTGACAGCTACCATGTGTCAGGTATATAAGTGACAGCTACTGAGTCAACCTGTCTAGGATCTAATAAAATGGACTGCGATCTTTTTTGCTTCTCGCACCTTTG